>NW_007252233.1:0-91955 GCF_000164805.1 Carlito syrichta | reverse complement strand
TGCCCAGGTGGGTCTCGAACCCGCGGACTCAGGCAATCCATTCACCTCAGCCTCCCAAGGCACAGGATTACAGGCTGAGCCACCAAGCCCAGCCTGATCAAGGAACTTACTTCATAACACAAGTGTGCTAATGGACTTAAGCTCATAGAATTCACTGGTCTTACCATGTTGCATATCATCCTGTTGTAGTTAATTTGATAGATTGGTAGAATGGCCTTTTGAAGGCTCAGCTACAACACCAGCTAGGTAGCAGGACTGGGGCAAAGTTCTCCAGAAGGCTGTATGTGTTTTGAATTAGCCTTCAATATATGGTGCTGCTTCTCCCATAGCAAGCATTCATGGTCCAGGAGTCAAGGGGTGAAAATGGGAGTGGCATCACTCACTATTACTTCTAAGGAGCCACTAACAAATTTTTTGCTTCCTGTTCCCACTGTATTTTCTCTGCTAGTCTAGAGGTCTTAGTTTTAAAGGAAGAACTGCTTGCACCAGGAGACACAACAATGATTCCATTGAACTGGAAATTAAGATTGCCACCCAGCAACTTTGGATTCCTCCTTCCTCTAAGTCAACAGGCAAAGAGGGGATTTTACTATGCAGATAAGGGCGATCAATCCTAACTGTCAACGGGAAATTGAAGTATTACTCCACCATGGGAGCAAAGAAGAGTGTGTCTGGAATACAGTCATTCCCTTAGAGCATCTCTTAGTGTTACTATGCCTTGTGACTAAGGCCAATGGAAACTGCAATAACAATCCAGGTGACTATTAATAGCCCAGACTCATCAGGAAGTAAGAGTTGGGTTATCTGTCAGATAAAGAACCACAACCAGCTGAGATACTTGCTGAAGGCCAAGGGAATACCAAGTAAACAGTGGAAGGAGATAGTTCTAAATACAGATATGATGACAATACCAGTTACAGGAATGAGTACTATAATTTTCATGAATATTTTCCCTTAGTTTGTTATGAATATGTATGTTTGTATGTGTATAGATAGATACATACATACATAGCTTTACCAGAAGGAATTAGCTCACTCAATTACAGAGGTTGAAAAGTCCAGGGCATCCAACAGACACATGAAAAAGTGCTCAGCCTTACTAATCAACAGAGAAATGCAAATCAAAACCACATTGAGATACCACCTAACCCCAGTAAGAATGACCATCATTAATAAAACAAACAACAACAGATGCTGGAGAAGATGCTTCTACATTGAAAATGGAACACTTCTACACTGTTGGTGGGAATGCAAACTAGCGTAACCTCTTTGGAAGACAGTGTGGCAATTTCTGAAAGAACTAGGAATTGACTTTCCATATGACCCAGTAATCCCAGAGGAACTCAAGTCATTCTACCATAAAGATACCTGTACGCACGTTTGTTGCAGCACTATTCACAATAGCAAAAACATGGAACCAACCATACTGCCCATCAAAGCTGGACTGAATTAAAAAAATGTGGTACATATACACAACAGAATACTATGCAGCCATAAAGAAAGGCAAACATATGAACTTTGCAGCAGCTTGGATGGATTTAGAGTCTATCACACTCATTGCTTTATCACAGAAACAAAGAACAGAGTACAATATGTTCTCACTCATAAGTGGATCTTGAACAATTATCATAATACTATAAGAAAAGGATTGGCAGTAGTGGGAAGCTGCCAGGGGAGAGAGGTGGGATTGGAAGTTGAAGGAAACTGCCAGAAGAGGGAGGAGCACACCTCATCAACAAGGGTACTTGCATAATGAACCTTTGTATACCTAACCTGAATTATACCCCATACGTTTAAAATTTTTTTAAAAAGTCCAAGATCTGTAGTTGGTTTGCCAACTGCTATATTATATACATATGAATATATATGTTTATATATATATATGTATATAAACATATATATTCTCATTCTCTTTTAATGTAACATGAGATGTATTGCCTTTATATCATATTATTTAAGTATTGTTAATTTTACATCTTTATTTTTAAGTTACAGGATGTCAAGGATAAGAGTAAACATTTCTCAAGGACTTGACTTCCTCTTTTGGGAAAGGGGTTAGTGCATTTTCAGTTGTATAGGAGTATAGTTGCATCATATTGCATGGAATTATGATTTTATTATTGTTTTTATTTGGAGATAAATTATGCTTTAAGGAGATGTGTACATGTGCCAAATTGATAAGAGGTGAACTTGTGATGGTTAATTTTATGTGTCAACTTGAATGAGCTAAGGCATGTCCCCCAAAAACATAATTTCTGGGTATGTTTGTGAGGGTGTTTCTGGATGAGATTTACATTTGAATCAGTAGACTAAAGCAGATTGTCCTCCCTAATGTGGGTCGGCCTTATTCAATCCACTGAAGGCCCAAATAGAATAAAAGTCTGAGTAAGAAATAATTATTTTTTTGTAACTGATTGTCTTTGAGTGGAGACATTGGTTTATTTCTCTTTGGATTCAGACTTAGACTGGAAGTTATACCATCAGCTTTCCTGGTTCTCAGGCCTTTGGACTAAGAATTATACTGCTGGCTCTCCAGAGTGTTTAGCTTGTCAACTGCAGATCTTGGACTTTTCAGCCTCCTTAATTGTGTAACGCGAATATCTAATGGTAAATCTCTCTCTCTCTCTCTCTCTATTATCTATCATCCATATATCAGTCTGTTTTCTATTGATTCTGTTTCAATCAGAGTGTTTAGCTTGTCAACTGAGTGTTTAGCTTGTCAACTGCAGATCTTGGACTTTTCAGCCTCCTTAATTGTGTTTAGTTTGTCAGCTGCAGATCTTGATATTTAGATATTTAGATATTTCTTCTACCCATACATATTCACAGGTAGAATATGTATATCCCATTCAAATATACCCCTCTCATATTTACCCTCCCAATATGTTGAAGCGACCTTTTCATCCACAAAAGTTCTCTTTATGC
The DNA here is from genome assembly GCF_000164805.1 of Carlito syrichta. NCBI lineage: Eukaryota > Metazoa > Chordata > Mammalia > Primates > Tarsiidae > Carlito > Carlito syrichta. The sequence goes on along the minus strand of NW_007252233.1, from coordinate 89,030 downwards.
AAAGAGTTTTAGTCTCCAGAGTGTTTAGCTTGTCAACTGCAGATCTTGCACTTTTCAACCTCCTTAATTGTGTAACGCGAATATCTTATGATAAATCTCTCTCTCTCTCTCTCTATTATCTATCATCCATATATCAGTCTGTTTTCTATTGATTCTGTTTCTCTGGAGAACCCAGAGAAAGGAAAAAGAAATGAATCTTAGTAATTCAAATTTCCTAAAGCATGCTCTCTCAAATTGATAGACATTGTGCATTTTTTTAAACATAAAATGTAGAGGAATAGTATTGTTATGTTTGTTAAAAATTACAAACAACTTAATTTCTGTTTTCCACAGGAACTGCATGACTAAAACTCTTTGCATAAAGAGAACTTTTGTGGATGACAAAGGTCGCTTCAACATATTGGGAGGGTAAATATGAGAGGGGTATATTTGAATGGGATATACATATTCTACCTGTGAATATGTATGGGTAGAAGAAATATCTAAAACACTTTAAATATAGATTTTGCCATTATGGACAGGAAATGATGAATGCAGAAAGCTGAGGACCCAAAGCTGTCGGAAAAATCTGACTGTGTCATTAGTTATTTAAGAAGCAAAACATAAAAAGATGACATTAGGGATAGCTGAACACACATTTTACTTCTCTATTAACTGTGATCATTATTGATTAAATAATTCTTCATAGTACACTTGACATACTCATTCAGTATTGATTAAACTGAACTCATGGGGCTCCAGCAGAGGGCATGATTCACAAATACTGGAGCAAGGGAAGCTAGAGCAGTGTATATTTTAAAAAGCAATGAAGGATCTGGAATTTTTGGCCTATTTCAACTTTTTTTTTCTGCAGTGGGCTAGATTCAGGTAGACAGTAATTCATGCTACTGTGACATAATTCATACTTTTACTCTAAAAATGGCAGTGAGAAGAGTAAGGTGACAATTAATCTCTGGAGAGAGATTAATTGTTGAAAGCACATTTAAAAATATTTACCAAAATAGGATTTTTAAAATAAATTGCATTTTTCTTTAAAATGCTTGAGAGTGAATCTTCCTTAACCAATATGAGCTGCCTTATGGAGGCCAGAAGCTGAAGAAGGCAAAAAAAGAAATTGTTAATGGCAAGCTAACAGTATATTTTAGGGGGGGAAATACCTGTAGTAAGACAGCACCTCTAGCTTGATAAGAGTTCTTCATAATGAGCTCTAAACATCACTAAATAAAATGTCACTGAACAGTAATTTACTTTGGTCCTTAGGCAAGTGTCTTAAAATAAATGATCCCTGACATCAAAAATATTTAGGGACTGTGGGGAAACTGATTGAGATGCTTAGGACTCAATCCCCAACATCAGACTGGCCCCTCCTGATCTTCTGATGTCAAAACAGCTTTCATAAAAACATTCCACTGAGAGTGAGTGTCAGGGATCTCCCCAGCCAGGTCAGGCTAAACTTTATGATGACTAGAAGAAAAAAATTCCCCATAAGCTCTCCCTCTCTCACACCCTCTGATGCAAGACCACAACATTTGGTCTTGATATTTCTGAGAACTATGAGTCTGAGTTTTAAACTTTAACATGTATTTGGCCTTCGGCCCTGATTCTGTCCTAATGTGCAAAGACTGCAAACATTACCTCACGCTGGGTAATTTTCAAACATTTTGAAGGCAAAATGATACTTTTAAGGGAGACTTTTGATAATGTTGTTGATGGTAGTGATGGTGATAAACAACAACACTATGCAAAGGAGAAACAGAACAGGAGAATATTTTAAAAAAAAAAATCAACAGATAGAGCAATAAGCTAGTTGTATTTCAACAGAGACCCGAGACCTCAATGAAAACAGAATAATTTCTATCTCAATTACATATGCCAATGTATCTAGGCCCTGGGATTTTTTTTTTTTCTTCCTTGGGAGCAGACACACTTTCATATTTCTCTTTAGAAGAGTGCTAAACAATTGCAGAGGCAGCAGCTCTGAGCATTCCTTTGAAGTATGTACTAAGGAGGCATTTCAAGCACTGCTAAAAGCATGCTGCACCATCATTAAAAGCCAGGATTAAAATTCAGGAATCTAAAGCATGTTTACACCAGGCTAAACCATTTTTTTTCACACATTAAAAGAACATCAAGCTATTCCAAATGATTTAGTTAAAAGGTCTCTTTCTTGTTTACCCATCAACTAAGGAGGCGCTGGGCCAATATTATTCTATTTATCTCAGCGTTTTCAGCATTCTCTTTGTATAAATTTTTTAAAAGGGCAAACTTTACACATAAACCAAAATTCTACTTAAAAGAAACTAACGAAAAAATAGTGTTCAGTGTTCTCCAAAATGGAATGGACTATGAGGTACACTGACTTCTAATCCTAAACCTAACCCTACTTTTTCCTATAGTCTTGTTTTAATTGTCATTAAATTTCTCTCTCCTGCTTTTCTGTATTTTATAATGAATTCTTGCAAATGACCTGCTGTGGTGACAGTGGAAGTATCCCCCTAAGATCTCCTTCACAAAAGCTTTCTGTAGGGAGGGTAGTTGACCAACAATTTATAGCTGCTCTCTTCTTGAGCACCGAGGCCATATATCCCATAAGGTGCTCCCAGTCAATGGCCAGCAAGATACAGCCAATACATTCCTGCCCAAAGTGACACTTTCTCTAATGAATAAATGTTTCTTAGAGTCTCCTATTAGTATGCCCAAGATTTTCTTTGACCTGTTCTGTGGTCTGAGGCTCCCTTCTCAGTTCTTCCTTTTCTTCTTATACTACAAAGTCATCATCTTTCCATCTCAGTCTGAAGTGTCTTCCTGACCACTTCTTTTTTCCTCTGCTTTATTATTCAAATGCAATACTTCAACAAAGCCCTTGCGCATCCAAACCTGCTGTGGTGCCTAGTTCTTGGAAGACCCAAACTGAAACCTATGATACAGAAGGTGTTTGGGGACTGCATCACTCCCTGTCTAGTTGGCAAGTAAGACACCGTCCTGAGTTATGGATAGTCCCTGCATATTGTGGCAGCCAAATTCTTTTCTGGTGTGAGAATTAAGACATTTGAAATTCAGAAAGTGAACAGTGCCTATAAGTAAGGACAACAGAATTGGCTGTTTACTACTAAATGGAATTGGTGCTTTACAGGTATAATGATAAGTTGAGGACAACTGGCAAATTGTTATGTGAGAGCCAGAGGCCCTTGGTGGTGGTTTACATAGAGGTCCTTGCTTCCCACAGTGAAAGAGCCATGTGGTTTAGACCCAGGATTTCACAGTTAGGATTGTAGAGCTCCAGAATGTTCAGCAAAGAGAGTACAGGTTTCCTGTAAGTTTAGGACTGTGGTTAGGAAAACTGGAATCCTACCAAAAAAAAATCTCCCCCCCCCCAAAAAAAACACTGGAATACCTGAGTGAATGCTGAAAGCCTTAATATCCCTGAGCTCCCTTTCATTAGAGCATTTACTTTAGAAAATCTGTAATTGTAAATTCTTTCTCAGCCCCTTTGAGATGCAAATCCTTTTAAAAGCCTCTTGCTGGTTTTACAACTGAGGAAAGTCTTTCTCAAGGACTTAGAGGCCATCTTGAAATGTAATCTCGAAGGAAGATAGTGTATCCACCTCTCAGTTTCTCTGTGAGAGTGGGCACCTAACTTCCATGTGGACACAAATTAGCAAATGTGGATGACCTAATAATTAAGATAAAACATTTTAAAACTCAGGAGTAGCACATCCCATGGATCAATCCCTAATGCCCCCAAACTTCACTTTCTCTAGCACTTTTCTACTAGCTAACCCCAGCTCTGAACCTTTGTTTCAATGGAGGTGAACTCATAGTGAGTTCTGGCCTCTCTCCTTTGTTTCAGTTGTCTTGAATAAAACCCTCTTTGCCCTTCAGTACAATTTTTACTTTGACGATGTCCCTGAGAATTGTGACTTTTTAGACCTCTCTGATCCTCAGAACTTATAAAAGGGAGTTAACACTTTCCTCATGCAAGAAGAGGCAGCAGAGAGTCCTGTCACTTGTAAGAGGACAGGTGCCTTTCTCAAGAGTTGCCTCTTCCTTATCCTGGCTACCAGGCTGATAACTATGATTAAATTCTAGCATGATCTAACAAGAGCCATGTTGGACTAATAGGGTAGAAATGAGTTTATATGCAGAAGAAGCTCCCAAGAATTAGCTACAATATACAAGCTGTTGCCAAGGAATTACCCATGGGGTTAGGTTTTGAGAGTGCTTGATCAAGGAGGCCAACATGGAAGAATAAGTTAGAGCAATTTATTGACCTGGCAACACTTTTTTTGAGACATTTGATTTTACATCTTGGTAAGGAACCCAGAAAACAGCTTAAACTCACTGCTAGGGGTGGCTCTTAGAAACCAGGAATAAGTGATAGCCCTCACTGAGCAAAGCACAAGTGCTTGTGTTACCTGGCAGACCTTAGAAGAAGAAGCAAAAGTTCATGAATATGGACTGGAGGAAAGGATAGAACGTGAAGCTAAAAGGTCCATTAGATGATTGTGCTTCATGGGAAGTACCAGGAAATCCAATGTTCAGCAGACCATCAGGAATGAATTGGTGGGGAAACCAGCATCCATAAGTTCAGTGACAGCTCATCTCAGAATGACTGGACAGTTGGTGAGAGATGTGCCCAAAGAACAAGTCTGATTAATATCTATGAGGATGATAAGGACCTGAATGATTGAAGCTAGTTGGTGGTGCTTAACTGCCAAGAGCAAAGGAGACACAATATTGGAATAGTATTCACAGGGAGCCCTGACCTTCAGGGAGTTATAGAGATAGTTAGTACAACACGGCATCACCGGGGACAAAATAGGTAGCCAGCGAACTTACTACTTGACACCTACAATCAGAAACAGGCTAGGATGGAGAAGCTGGAGGTTGAGGGCAGATGACTCAATAAAAAATTTCAATCCTTTTCCAAATTCTCAAACCTAAACCAATTTTGAATTCCAGAATCCATTGACTGAAGAGATAACCATGTACCCAGGAGAAACATGTTTGAAATACCATAACATGTATTTATTGTAATAATTTCCTAAGACCTTTCTCAAAGAGATTTGCAGCCATTTACTCATGTGATCATTTACTAGGGAAAAAAATATACCCAGAGAACCACTAGACACACAGACTGAGTTGACATTGGTACTTGGAGACTCAGTGAGTCATTGTGGCCCTCTAGTCAGGGTGGGGATTACAGAAGCCATGTAATAAAGTCCTGCAAAAGTCTGGCTTGGAGTGAATCTACTGTGTTTGTGGACATATCTGATGATAATTTCCTGGTCTCCAAATATGCAATTGCTATTTCACTTGGCAATTGGTATTTCTTAGAAAGGCTGGGTGGAAACCTCTGAAGTTACCCCTTCTACCTACCCATACCAAGACAGTAAATCAAAGTATCTCTGAAGGTTTAGAAGAAATGGTAGAAATTAGCACACCACTAGAGACCTTGAAAGATACAGGATATGTGGCCCTAACCTATCTCCATTTATCATTCTTGTCCATGGAGAAACTGAATGGATGATGGAGAATAACTGTAGACAGTTATTATTAATACAAGCTCAGCCAAGTAATAGTTCTGGTTGCAGCTGCTATACCATATGTGGTATTATTGCTAGAGCTGACCATTAAGGCTTCAAGTATATGGCACGCATGCACAGATTTTTCCAATGCGTAATTTAAAAAATTCTGATTAGAAAAGATCAGGGGAAAGTTGTATTTATGTGGAACAGACAACAATATTCACTTACAGTTTTCCCTCAGGACTATATTAGCTTTCCCAACCCTCTGTCATATTATATTCAAAATTGATGTGGACCATCTGGGCATTTCACAGATTATCACATTGATTTATTGTATAGATGACATTATGCTGATTTTGGCAGTACAGAAAACAGTTGGCTAGTATACTAAAAGCCTTGCTAAGACACATTTCAGAGAAAAATTTCAGTCAAGTTTTTAAGGGGCCAGTGGTTAGGAGCATCTGTGATATTCCTTGCAAAGTGAAAGACAAACTGATGTACCTTCCAATCTATATCACAGAAAAGGAAGCATAACACCTGATAGACCTTTTTGGGTTCTGACTGAAATGCATTGTCCTCATAAAAATATTGTCTAGCCCTTAAGTTCAATGGTATAAAAGGTTGCTATCTTTAAAAGAGTCCCAGAATTGAAAAAAGTCTCTGCAGCTATTCCAAGGTGTGTTATGAGCAGCCTACCACTTGGGTCATATAATCTATCAGGCTCTATGTTGTGGTAAATGGCAGTTGTGGGAGAAGAGGGAATGTAAGTTCATGGCCAACCCTAGTGGGATAATCATAGTATATGCTATTGGGATTCTGGAGCAAAACCTTGACATCTGTGGTAAAGAATTATACTCCATTTGAGAATCATCTCCTAGCATGATACTTGGCCCTGTTGCAGATGGAACACTTGACTGTGGGGCCAGCTCTGGAACTGCCCATAACAAGCCGGGTTCTCTTAGAACTACAGTGCCATAATGTCAGCAGGCTCAGCAGCCGTCCATCATAAGTTAAAAATGATAAATTTGAGATCGAACTTAAGTAACGACAGAGGGCACAGGCAGGCTGCATGAACAGGTGACCTAGACCCACATGTTGACGCTGGGTGGGTACAGTGCAAAACTTGTGGATTCTTTGATTCATCCCTAAAATGAATTTTTGAGTGTTCAAAAAGTTTTAAAACAAAGTTTTTTAGAGAAATACAGAAGGGAAAGATAGAGACATGCCAGAGCTGACATGGGTGAAAGAAAACCATGCTTTTTGCTTTTTACAGAAGGCCTGATATATCTTCACAATAATTGCTATGCTAAAGAGGGTGGAGTCCAGGTAATCTTCTCTGGAGATATTGACATCTCTCTGCCTCTGATAGGTGATGGGGTGGTCTTATTATCATTTCTATGGCTTTTTGATTCCTGTTTGGGAACCACCTCGATGGAGTTTTCCTTGGTGAGCTGAGTGGGTGGGGTAGACTGGGAATCCACATTGAATTCACATTTCATCGGGGCCATTCAGCCTGCTGACAGGATGTCTGGACACTTTCTAAAACCTGCCTGCAAGAAATTTATCTATGCCTAACCTGTACTAGCTACCTTGCCTCAGTGTCACTCAGAAAGGTTGTACTAGCACCGATAACTGGGTGAATTTCTAGTTGAAGTTGAAGAAAAGACTGGAGAGGATCTGAGACAAAAAGATTTGGAACAGCATATGAATGAACACGTGGAAGTGGGTCAGGATGTGGAGATTTTTGCCTAACAGAAAGTTAATGCCTAACAGAAAGCATCTACCCAAGAAGAGACACTGAGCAAGGGCGTAGACAAAATGACTTCATCGGATAACATTAGTCACCTCTGTCATTGACCACTTTAAAACTGGGCTGATGAGCACATAAATGGAATGATCCCATCACAATACTGGTATTTCTTGATCGTGATTAAATATTATAATATGTTTATGCCTATTGGTTTATCTTTTAATTGTCCTCTATTCCTTTCTAACCTGCTTAAAATCTAAAAAACACAAATTATGATAATTATGTAAACAAATCATGAAGTTCAGAAGAAAACTATCAATATCACAAAAAAATGTAGCTTGACAGAACTGTATCAGAAGCACAGTAAATTCCACAGAGAGTGAGATTTATTTTATTAATTGCATGTATGTAGGTTCTGATATTGTCACAGATTGAGTACAAAAAATCTAGTTTTCAATCTTGGCTGATTTTAGTGACTTTTCTGACAAATTATGTATAAGTAAGCAGCAAACAAGACAACAGAAAAGTTTTATTTAAAAAGTGTAATAGTGCTCTTAACTTTGTTAGATCTGTAGGGAACCTTGTGGGTAATATTGTCTAACTCCTTAATATGGGAAAGCTGAGGTCTTGAGAATGAGATACCTGTCCCATTGGTACAATACTAATCAGTGCAAAATTATGGTTAAGGTCCAATTCTTTTGACTGACTTGTGTTTTTTCCTACTAAGCCATGTAGTCTCTTGTACATAGAATGACATTATTTGAAAGCACTGTGGTTACCCACTTAAAATTCAAATACCTTGAAATAACTGATTGCTTCATTTAATTCATCTTAATGATGGTCCTGAATAACCCTTGTGTTTGGTTCTTTCAAAAAAGAAATAAAACTGCAATTTGAGATCGTAGTGGTAATTTTGAAAAGCATGAAATGTGATACCAGGCTAAAAATTTCCCAATTACTAATTTGTCCCAGTAACTTGCTCACGATTTGACAGCAAATATCTTTTAGAAAATTCTAATTAGCCGATTCACCTCTGGACACTTTTGATCATGGTTTACCTTCTTGAGAAGAGGTTGTAGATTCTACTAACCTCATTTCCATCCTGACACCAGAATTTTATTTAAAATTTCAAAGTGCTTTTGGTCAGTTTAGTGACAGCAACTCACTTTCAGAGTTATTTCCAGTTCAAGTGCCTCAAGGTAGTTTTGCAACTCAGAATTGCCTTTCCCAAGAACCTTGGAGCCATTGCTTTGAAATATAATCATCAAGGAAGATAGTGTCCTGTCTCCCAGTGTCAAGGGGTGGGTAGAAACTTTACTTCAGAGGATGCCTTGCTCCAAGTTGTAAAACTGCCTCCTGTCATGAAGTGTACTTGGAGTGGGAGAGGAAGAGACAGAAGATTTTCCTGGGCATTAATTGAAGCATTGTGTCCCTCCCTTCCTCCCCCCTTCCTTCCTCCCTCCCCCCTCCCTCTTTCTCTTCCTCCCTCCCTCCCTTCCTTCCTCTTTGCTCTTTTCCTTCTTTCCTTTCCTTCCCTTCTTTTCCCCTTCTCCTTCTCTTCCTTTTTCCTTACTTCCCTTCTACTCATGAGTTGTTTGCATTCTGTTTTATGATATAACTGTCCTTATTTTTTATATAAATATAATATTTTGAATTATTTTCCATCAGGAAAAATTAGTGTATCAAAAAGATGCTGTCTGCTTTTCCTCTAAGGTTAAAAACTGAGAGGCCAGGCTCAGTGACTCAGCCTGTAATCTCAGCACTTTGGGAGGCCAAGGCGAGTGGATTGCCTGAGCCCGCGGGTTCAAGACCCGCCTGGGCCACTTGGCAAGACCCATCTCTACAATAAATCAAAAATTAGCTGAGCATGGTAGCAAGTGCCTGTAGTTCCAGCTACTTGGAAGGCTGAGGCGGAAGGATCATCAAGCCCAGCGGGTCGAGGCTGAGGTGGCCGGAAGCGGCTACTGCACTCCAGTCTGGGTGACAGAGATAACAACTCAAAAAAAAAAAAAAACTATCTGAGAAACAATAATCCCCTAATTCAAACAATATTTATTGAGTACTTACTTATTCCAGTTCTAGGAAATGAGTTTATAATAATTAGCAAAATAAATGGTTCTTGTATTTGTAAAGTTTACTAATCACAAAAATAAATATGTACAATTTTCATTAAGCGCCAGGGTGGAAAATGCAAAAAGCTACTTGACAACAGCATGTGGGACTGACCAGTCTTAAAAATCAATAGTAGTGATGATTAAGGGAGGCAAGTTTCAGAGAGAAGAGCTGGAATATAGGATGAAGGTCGTAATGCAGGACAAAGGATATAACCTTGAGGGAACAGAGAAAAAGGCCTGTGGATAAATGGGCGCACTCTGGGAAGTTCTGTGTGAGGTGAGGCTAGTGCAGGAGGCATAAATTGTGCAAAGGGGTCTTTATCAAAAAGGCAGTTTCACACATGTAAAATGTTTTAAATTGCAAATGGGCCATGGGGTTGGTGAATGATAAAATCAGATTTCTCTGGCTGCAGAGGAGAAAACAAACAAGAAAGAGGTAGTGCAAAGAGAACGAGACCGGAAGCATTTGCAATCGTCCATAAGATGAAGTTAGAAAAATAAAACAATGAAGTATTTCTTATTCATTTGTTTACATGTTTGTTTTTTGAGATCGTGTCTTGCTCTGTTGTCCATGCTGGAGTGAAATGGCATGATCATATCTCATTGTAACCTTGAACTCCTGGCCTCAAGTGATCCCCTCACCTTGGCCTCCTCAAACTCTGGGATTACAGGTTTGAGCCACCACATTCAGTCTTGAGAATTTTGGGAGATTTTTTTTTTCATGACCTGAATCAGAGAGGCAAAGTGAAAGAGAAATTGGTGTCAAGGATGATGCCCAGTTTCTTGCCATGGTTTTGGCAATGGGAACCACTGCAACGTTTAGACATGTTATGGTTAGATATGCATTCAGTTAGATCAGATCACAGGAAGCCTTGTGGAGGACACATTTGAAGGGGATAAGACAGCGAGGCCATTAAGAGGCAGCTGAGGAAATCTAAGCAAGAGTTGATAGTATCTAAACAAGGCATAATTGAATTCAATATTCTAGGCAGTTACAGTTCATTGTTAGCAAGTCCTAGTTACCAATCCAAAGAAGTAATTCAATAGTGTATGGCTTTCTTTCAACTGTCTACAACAGCAGATTTGTGAAGTCCTTCACCCTCCCCACACACTTTTTTCTTTCTTTTTTGAGTCACGATCTCATTCTGTTGCTCAGGCTGGAGCGCAGTGGCACAATTATGGTTCACCGCAGCTTTGACCCCCTGGCCTCTGGCAAGTCTTCCACCTCAGCCTCCCGAGAAGCTGGGACTACAAGCACACACCACCGTGCCTGGCTAATTTTTTGAGATTTTGTTGTTGTTGTTGCTGTTGTTTTTGAAACAAGGTTTCACTATGTTGCCCAGGCTGGTTTTGAAATCCTGCCTCAAACAATCCTCCCACCTCAGCCTCACAAAATGCTGGGATTACAGGCGTCACTGCGCCCAGCTGAGATGCCCCTTTTATAAGAGTATTTAAACTGTTCAAAGACTCTATTCAATTTACAATAATAGTTCCTTGAATTTCACAGGTAGAATAGAAAATTTAAGTAAATCCTCCAGTTTAACAGAATAATTTCTGCCCCCTAAAGGAAACTTTTCATCCCTGAAAGCAGACATGTCCTCTAAACATCCTATCAGCATAAGCTTAGTAAGATAAACAATAAATGAAATAAAAATTGGTCAGTTTTGCTAATTGTCAGTTATTGTCTCTGGTCCAGCTATCTTTTTTCCTTTCTCTTTTTTTTTTTTTTTTTTTTGAGTTGGAGTCTCACTCTGTCGCCCAGACTGGAGTGCAGTGGCCACTCTGGGCCACTGCGGCCTCCACCTGCTGGGCTCTGGTGATCCTTCCGCTTCAGCCTTCCAAGTAGCTGGAACTACAGGCGTGCGCTACCACGCCCGGCTAATTTTTGATTTATTGTAGGGTTGAGGTCTCGCCAAGTTGCCCAGGCAATCCACTCACCTCAGCCTCCCAAAGGCGCGGGATTCTTTTTTTCAAATGTTAGGTGCAATTCTAGTCTATTGAAGCAAATTGTAACCTCTTATTTTTTGAAAGATGTTGTGAAGTATAGAGACTCAAATATATGTAGAAATATTTGTAAAGTTTTCAACTGATAAATGAAAGTTAAATTTAGATATTGCCCCTGCCAAGTCATTGTTTATTTTATTGCAATATCATTAGTCCAAAAACTGAGAATTTATGGCAGTTTATGCAAGCTAATTTTGCTACCTCATACGCCTCTCTTTCTAGCTTTTCTTCACCATTGTAAATTATGCTTAGAAAATGTTCTTAGTATTTCTTTAAAGAGCAATGCATTTCACAACTCTTTGCTTCTTTGCAATATTTCCTTAGCCTTAACTCCTATTCTCTTAGTTCAACTGGTAAACTCTAGTGACTCTCAAAGACTTGACTCATAGGCCCCTGAAATTTCTCTAGGAAGAATTAGTTAATCTGTCCTATCGTATAATGTTCTTCTATTTCCCAGTCTATTGGTCTTGACATTTCTTCTCTCTTTTACTACTTGTCCTGTACCCTGAATGCTCTTGCACATCTTTTTTTTTTTTTTTGTCTAGTCCACCTGGTAAGGCCCAGCTTAATTAAATTTCAGTATGCCCTTTTTCTGATATAGAAACTCCAAGTCAAGGCTGGTGAAAATCACTTGAAAAGGCAGATTGATGCCACTACATATTGTCTCTAGGCTCAATATGTGCACAGAATCTTTTTCTTCTTGTCTACTTGCTCTCCCACTCATCTTGAGGACTGCTTTAAACATCCATTGCCCTCGTCAAATATCTAACCCTTATTAGCCTCGTGTCCACTCTAGTCAGATGACCTCATACCATATTTCACTGAGAAAATCATGGCTAGCAGAAGGAATCTCTCAACGCTTCCTGTCAAATCTAAAATCTTTCAACATTTGTACTATAGTCATCTCCTTTTTGCTTGGTTGTTTCATTAGGATAGCAGATTTAAACTTTGGCAACACATTGGCAACATATGGATAGATTTTAAAATATGCTTATGTCTGGGCCCCAAAAACAGAGGTGATGATTTCTCTGGTCTGGGTTGGATTTTGGGTATTCAAAGCTTTTCAGATGATTCTTATGAACAGAATTGAGCATCTGTCATTAGATAATTTTTTCTTTCTACTCTTACAGAGGAGTTGTTGAATAGTATTTGGATTCCATCTTCTCATACCATACAATAAAATAGATCTATTCCCTCTTCTCTGTATGTATTCGCTCCCTTTCAAATACGTTCTTGCGATTGGCTTTTCATTTTCTTCAAGCCTCTTTTGTTTTAAAAAACAGTTCAAATCAAACCGACTAACCAATCAACCAAAACCCTTAGATTTCCCCTTCACTCCTGTGATGGTTATGTTTTTGTTTCAGTGTGCTAGGTTATACCAAGAGGGTCTCCCCCCCACCAGAAAAGAAACTGGAATGATCTTTTGGAGGGTAGCCCCTTTGTAATACTCTTGGAATTATTTCTTCCAGATCATACGGTCAACCAAAGTTTTCATCTGGAAGCTTTGAGAAGGTTGCGTCATGATTTGAGGAAGAAATGGCCTGAGTTGTGGCAAACAGGTGACTGGTTCTTCCACCATGAGAACACACCTGCCCACATTACACCGAATTTCAGCAGTTTTTGACCAAAAGTGGCATGACTCCTGCGCCCCACGTTCCCTATTCACCCAATCTCACCGCGAGTGACTTTGTTTTTCCGGATGAAAAAGTTCTCAAAGGGAAACTTTTACCATGTAAAAGAGGTGAAACAGAAATCAGCAGAAGCACTAAAAGGCATCAAAATTGACAAGTTTAAAAACTGATTTGAGCAGTGGAAAAAGGTCTTGATTATGAAGAGTACTTTGAAGTGACTGAGTTTAAACATGTAAGAATAAATACACAATTTTTTATGAATAAATTCTAGTTTGTTTTGGTTCCCACCTTGTATTATCCAGTTTTTCTTTTTCTTTGAGTTGGAGTCTCACTCAGTCGCCCAGACTGGAGTGCAGTGGCCGCTCCCGGCCACCGCAGCCTCGACCTGCTGGGCGCCGGCGATCCTTCCCCCTCAGCCTTCTGAGTAGCCAGAATTACAGGCATGCGCTACCACGCCCGGCTGATTTTTTTGATTTATTGTAGAGATGAGGTCTCGCTGCCCAGGCGAGTCTCGAACTCGCGGGCTCTGGCAATCCACTCACCTCAGCCTCCCAAAGGCACGGGATTACAGGCTGAGCCACCGAGCCCGGTTTATCCAGTTTTTCAAACACTACTCTAGATGTTGTTGTGAAGGTATTGTTTAGATGTGGGTAACATCACAAATCAGTTGATTTTAAGTAAAGAGATCCTCAGTAATCTAGATGGGCCTAATCTAATTAGTTGAAAAGTCTTAAAAGTAGAACTGATGTTTCTGAAATGAAGAAGAAATTTCACTGTGGACAGTAGTGTCAGCTCCTGCCCAAGTTTCCAGCCTGCTCTGAATACAATTCCAAAATGTCGTAACAGAATTGGATATTTGTTGAGTCTATTTTTAAAAAACTGGTTTCTGTCCCTATCTTTCCACTGAAACAGCCTACACAGGTTTATCATTAATAATGTTTGGCCAAATACATTTTCTACTTTTTTTCCCTCAAAAAGCTTAGTTGCAGTTAGCTTTTACCTATTCTTGCTTTTTTATAAAATTAAATTGTGAAAAACAAAATATTTAGAAAAGTATATAATTTAATGAATAATTATAAAACAAATATCTGTACAATCATTGCACAGATTAAGAATTGGGACATTGCTATTATCTTAGAAGTCTCCAAAATACCCCTCCTCAATGACATCTACTTACATTCCCATGAGGTAACCTATTCTTTCTTTTGTGATAATCACTCCCTGAATTTTCTTCATAATTATCAGAATCACACCGTGTATTTTGTGGCATGTTATGTATTGTTCACATGTTTGTGAAATTCATTCATATTGCTATGCATAGCTCTTGTTTGCTCATTTTTATTTCCTTATTCTGTTGTATTATTTTACTACAAAATATTTATCTATTTTATTATTGATAGACTTTTGGGTTGTTTTGTATTTGGGGCTATAATTTAGTGATACTAATATAAATATACTTTCAAGGATGATATTCAAAATATTTAAGGGTGTATATGGCAAGGTTACATACCAAACATCACAGTTGCCAAACCCATTGGACTTAGTAGAATTGAATCCAGTATGTGGTACCACCTTGTACTGGCTAAATAAGCACCCAGCATACTTGCACACATCTTCTGGTGCACATGTTCAAAGGTTTTTCTGGACTGGGTGCAGTGGCTTATGCTTGTAATCTCAGAGCTTTCAGAGGTCAAGGTGGGAGGATTACTTAAGGCCAGAGGTTAGAGACCAGCCTTGGCAATACCAAAAAGGTGAAAAAAAATTAGTTATGGGTGTTAGCACATGCCTGTAGTCCCAACTACTCAGGAGTCTGAGGTAGGAGGATCACTTGAGCCCAGGAGTTGGAGGCTGCAGTAAGTGATATTTTCACTGCTGCACTCCAGCCTGAGTGAAGGAGCAAAATCTGCCTCAAAAAGAAAATAATTTTTTTTCTGATATCTATATCTAGAAATGGAATTCCTAAATTGTAGAGTATAAAAATCTTCAGCGTCACAAAGTAATTTCAAACTTTAAAAAATGGTTGTACCAATTTATACTTATCCTAATTTATACATACATGAGAATTACATTGCCAACATTTGACTTCTTCCTTCCTTAGAATAGATTTTTAACCATTGTAGTGTGCCTATGTCTCACTATAGTTTAAACTGGAATTAATCTGAAACTAACAAGTTTGGGCATCTATTCACATGTTTATTAATCATTTGAATTTCTTTTTTTTTATTTTGAAGATGTGGGGTACAATTCAGGGGAATTTCTTCTTACTTGAAGTATCTGTTCTAGTGTTTTTCCTGCTTCTGATTACATTGTTTTTCTTTGTCCTCTAATGTGTGTTATTAATGTATTCTTTGGTACTATTCCTTTTTTTATTGTTTGAGATATCAAATAACTTTTCGAACTTTGTGACTTTTTAAAATCAATCTCTATGAATTATGAGGAACAGAGTCTTTATTTTTATGTAGTTGCATTTATCATATTTTCTTTTTGTTTAATATTTTATATATCTTGCTTAAGACTTTTTAACATACCAAGTTTATAAAGATATTTTTATATATTATCCACTAAATATTTTATACATTTGACTTTCACATTAAATCTTTGTGTGTGTGTGTGTGTTTGTGTGTGTGTGTGTGTGTGTGTGTGTGTGTGTGTGTGTGTGTGTGTGTGAGGGGTCTCATTCTGTTGCCCAGGCTGGAGTGCAATGGCACAGTCACAGTTCCCCACAGCCTTGACCTCTCAGGTGATCCTTTCGTCTCAGCCTCCAGAGTAGCTGGACATCCCAATGTCTGACTAATTTTTAAATTTTTTTGTAGAGACAAGATCTCACTATGTTGCCCAGGCTGGTGTTGAACTCCTTGGCTCAAGCAATCCTCCCACCTTGGCCTTCCAAAGTGCTGGGATTATAGATGTGAGAAACCATGTCTGGCCACATTTAGATCTTTCAATTATGTAAATTTATTTTTGTTGTGTGAGATAGGATCCAGTTTCCTTTTTTTTTTTTTAAAGTAGTTACTCAGTTGACCCACATTATTTATTAAAAGTTGATGCTTTTCTTGCACATTGGCTTTGTCTCTTTTGTGATATATAAAGTATGCAGTTGTATGTGAGTCTGCTGGTCTCATGCTCTTTTTCCAATGTTCAGTTTATCTATACCCTTTTGTCAGTACTATACTCTTTTAATTTCTGTACTTTTATGATGAGTCTTCATATTTGTTAGAAAATAGTTTTCTATCTTTTTTTCCTCTTCAAGTGTGCTTTGACTTTCTTGCTTATGTGCACTTCAACATAAATTTAATTGGGTTTATGATGTCAAAAGAGTTGAGGATCATTATAATATTCAATGTTTTCAACCAATGAACATTATATTCAACTCTTATTTAATATATCTTAACACAATTTTATTATTTTCTTTGTGGAGGTCTTGAACTTCTTTGTTAATTTCTTCCTATTCATTTGGTAACTTTGATGCTAATAAAAATTCTATTTTGAAAATTTTATTTTCTATGTATTGTTTTTCACATATGTAGGATAAATTTATTGCTGTATACTTTTTATATCTAGTAAACTTCACCTGGTCTCTTTTATATTCTAAAATAAATGGTTAATTGTTTTGGATTTTCTATACACAAAGACAAATAATCTACACATAATTATAATTTTATTTTCCTTTTCTTTTTTTGCTTCTTTTTTGTATTTTTTTTTCTTGCCTCAACACGTGGTCAGGAGATTTGGTACCCTTCTGAATAGAAATGGTGATAATAGGCATACTTGTTTTGTTTCTGGTCTTAAAAGAACAGTCATCAACACTTCGCCAACAAGTTTTTTAGATAGATAAAATTCATTAGATTTGAAAAGCACTGTTCTATTCTAAGTTGCTATACAGTTTTTAAAAATTATGAATAGATTTTGAACTTCATCAAATATTTTCCAGCATCTTATGATTTTATACTTTAATATGTTAATGTGATAGATTTTGTTTGTTCATTTTCTAATATTAAAATAATCTTGCGTAACTAGTATAATTTAACTTGGCCATGATTCTTATCCTTATCAATACATCATTGAATGGGTTTTGTCTATTTTTGGCAGCAGATCTTGGCATCTATGTAAATTTCTCATACCTGATATTGGTAACTTGGTATTCTTTCTCCTTTGATTAGCATAAATTTGTTAATTTTATTGATCTTTTCAAATAATCAAATTTTTGGAAGTTTATTTCTTAATGAATAATCTATGAAACTATTCCTTAATTTTATCAATAATAAAATAAGAAATAAAATAGAATAATATAAGGTAAAAGAACAAATATTTTAAAAATAAAATTTAAATGTAGTTGAAGTTTTCAGTACAGTTTGCATTCATAGTTTTATTACTACTTTTTTATTGACTCGATCTGCTATAAAATCTTTAGACTGTAGATTTGAGACATTTTCCGCTTTTAATCCCTAGAAAAGAAGTAGAGCCGGGTGTGGTAGCGCGCGCCTGTAGTTCCAGCAACTTGGAAGGCTGAGGCAGAAGGATCGCCAGAGCCCAGCAGGTCGAGGCTGCGGTGGCCGGGAGCGGCCATTGCACTCCAGTCTGGGTGACGGAGTGAGACTCCAACTCAAAAAAAAAAAAGAATAAGAAAAAGAAGTAGTATTAGTAAAAAAGTAGAATTTATTGATAATTAATCGATGTTTAACCTGTTGGGTTTGGCATTATATTTAAAAATGTTCCAAGAGATACTTCAGCTATGAATGCTCTTAAAAGTTTACCATACACATAGCACCTAAAAGTTGATCAATCAGTGTAAATGTATTGCTAAGTTTATTTATATCCTAAAGATGGACAGAGAAAAAATAAAAATTCAAATTGACTAGATATGCTACACTGTTTTAAGGTTAAAGTAAAAAGATAGATAACTTCTTTGCCATAGCTAGAAAGTATCAAAGAATATAGTAAACCTGAGTAAGTGTCTGAGCCTACACAGAGATGCCTTCACTGGCATTAATAAGAATAATAAGGCTGGGCTTGGTGGCTCAGCCTGTAATCCCAGCACTTTGGGAGGCTGAGGCGAGTGAATTGCCTGAACCCGCGAGTTCGAGACCAGCCCGGGCAACTCGGCGAGACCTTGTCTCTACAATAAAGTAAAAAATTAGTGAGACTCCAACTCAAAAAAAAAAAAAAAAAAGAATAATAGCTTCAAAGAATTAAAACATGTTAAATATTTTTCAATCTTTGGTTTCATAATGATAATAAAAATAAAAGCAAAACTAATTGGCCATCTTTGGAGGATGACAGGGACCATCTATTCTTGTAAAATATGGTAAATAAGGGAAAATTTTCTAGCATTCTCTGCCTTTCTCCTAATTTTCCTGTGTAAGTTGTACCACTGGGTAACCGAACATTGGTTGAGAAGTTTATCTCTCTTTTTTTCTTACATTTTAAAGATGGGGGTACAATTCAGGATTAGGTTTACAAGTGGTCATCATATATGTAAAGTTTGGACCTTCCTTTGGTCCCCTCTTTGCTTGGTTTGAGATCAGGCACCCTTACTGATGTTATGGACACCCCTTCCTCTGGCAGTATCCCACTACTGCCAATCCCTTTCTTATAGTATTATGATAAATGTTCAGAAGAAGTTTATCTTTTCATAAATATTTCAAGATGAGATAATCATTAAATTAGAATGCTGTCATTTTGTAACATTTAATTAATTCAATGGATCTATTCTAGATATTGACTATCAGTGGCCACAAACAGAACAAAATAAGAGATAACCAGACACTGAATGACTCTTAGTGGAAGAATACAAGAACAACTAGTGACAAAGAGACTGAACATGAATTAGATAAAGTATTTACAGCAAAATAGCAGTTTACAGGTAATACAGAGGCAGAGAAAGTTGTTAACTACACTTAGTATGCAATCAGCAAAGTTCAGATTGTGAGGCATCCTACAGGTGGAACACCAGATTTCCTCAAAAAAAAAGAAGGAAGGGGGAGTAGAATGTGTAGATTAAAAGAAGCTTAGGAAAAAAAGGCCAAAAATTAAACAAGACAACTATGCTAATGTTTAGTGGGCAAATGTGAGTGACAAATGATTATCATCCAAATCAGGATGGTGGTTGCTTTCAGGAGGGTGGGAAGGAGTTGTAATAGGGATGGGTGGAATGAAAAACTTCTGAGATAGCTGATAGAGTTTAATTTTTTTGGCCTGGGTGGTGGTTATGAGTGTCTCCCATATAATTTATTTATTTATTTTTAATTTTAAGTATGTGGGATACAATTTAGGGTTAGGTATACAGATGTTCATTATGCAGGTACTCTTGCTGATGAGGTGTGACTCTCCGCTTCCCTGGCAGTTTCCCACTTCTGCCAAATAATTTATTAAGTTATACATCTGTTTAATGCCACTTATCTGTATTTAAGTAAAAGTACTTTATTTTCCTCTTGCATTTGCTTTATATCTTGTTTCACAAAGCTATGGTGTTAACAGTTTTATACCAAAATAAAGAAAACTATTTGCTTATAGACATTTTTGCAGTCAAATGGTATCTGATTTCATTATTCTAATCCATATTCAATATTTTAAAAGATCAGAAACCAAGGGTGCTGGAGCAGTTCTAGGGCATATACTTTTCTTAAAGGGGAGAAAGATCTTTACCAGTTTTTCCTCTTTGACCTTCTCTTCTTCCAATTCATTTGAATTACCACCTTGAATTTACAAATCCCAGCAAATCTGGGAAACTTTAGTCACTGCATGACCCAGAAGGGCCACATACTTGGGGTTGGAGGTAAGGTTAGAGGTTACTGTTTGATGAGCGGCAGGTTTGGTATACATGCAGTTTTCACATCCACTTGCACATGGTATTCAGTGTATCCCAAGTCACCTCCACCACAACTTCTATTCCTGTTCATTAGGCCATTTCCTGTGAAACCTGAAAATCCTGATAGCTGGGGCAGGGATAAAAAGACTATTTTATAAATGTGGCAGACATGGCCTTTATAAAAACTCTAGGAGTTTTACTTTAGGTAACAGAAACAAAATTTATAAGTTTGCTCACAATTATTTGAGCAAACCAGAGAGTACATACTATTCAAATCTCACTTCACAATCTACTTCCATCTCCTCTCCAATTAATTCTTTTCCATAAAAGATATCATACCTTTTCTCTAAGTATATACACACTCCCATCAAATCATTCACAAGCCTTGTCACTAAAGTTGCCCACTGTATAATCTACCTGAAAAAAAGCCAAAGCAAAATCTTTTTAAAGGCAAATGGTCATTAAAGTAATAATAATGTCCATAAATTATAGGTAGGTCAGAAGCTAAACACTCAACTGCTAACTCTTCTGAGGGAGAAAACGTTTTTTTCCAATAAAACAGGAGTATACTAGTAAGTATTGACTTTCTCTCAAATTCAAGTAATGTATCTGTGCTACATTTAAAATATATTTTATTAAACTGGGTGAGTGAATGTATTTCAGAGAAAATGTTCTGAAAAGTTTTATTTCTTATATTATCTATTAGTTGATAAACACAATAAGTCAAAGTTGATATTTTCAATATTTATTAGTAAGGCTGAGGCAACAGCCTTTATACAGCACAATTTACATAAGTTATCAAGATACATCCTGTATACAATCACAGAATCAAGACATATTTTTACACAAAGTAAAACTCAAGACAGATTTACAAGCATTATTTAAAATACAATTTTCATGTATTTTCAGATCAGTGTATACAATCTTAGCCCAAGTATTTGCACTTGTTCATTAGATTTTTCAGGTGGATTTGGGTAGAACAACAACAAAAAAAGAACATACTAGCAAATCACCAACACGGCATGCAACATAGTCAGAAACAAGACGTGTCTCCAAGTACTTTAGTTTTTATTTCAAAATCAATTTTATTAGAGTTTTTATTTTTTCAGACAAGAAATTGTTTTCTTTAACATCATATGTGTTGTTAGGATATTAGCACACACATTAATCAGTAGTGGGAGCACCTGAGCACATCACTCAACAAATATATAGACACAGTCAAACAATAATCATATCACATGCTGAATGCCAAATGAAATTAATATTTCAACTTTATCTATTTTACTAAATGTATAGTTATGTACAAGGTAACAAATTAAGAAAATGCTCTCAATCTACCTATCAGATAAAGAATTTGATTAAATGATTTTAGTTTAATGGATATCTGTAATAATAACAACATGAAACATACAGAAGACATCATTGTGTCATATTCAATGAGAATATTCTTTTCACTCATTCATTATTGTATTACACCAAAGGCAAGTAATTATTCAAGAAATAGCTCATAATTATTCATTAAGCTCTCTTTTACTTTCATCTCAAGCTCAAAAAGAAAGAAAATCACTTCTGTCACACATATAGTTATAAACAGATATATAGTTGTAGTTGGCTGATTTGGAATATTAGACATTGTAGCAATGAAAATAAGCTTTTAAAAATATTGTTAGTTATGATTTAAATAATAAAGTAAAAAAATACTATAAACATCTTTATGATATCTTAATGAAATGAAGCATTGATCAAATAATTTCTAATAACCTGGGCACAATATAATATATAATTTTATTTTACTTCACATCACCACCGCTAGTATCACTACTGCTACCATTGCTACCATTGCAACCGTTCCTATAATAAGAATCAATATCAGCTGGTTACCAGCTATAATATTCCCACATATGACTATTTTAATGTGTGTAATTCACAAAATTAATTCCATCAATGTGCTGAAAATATGCTTTCAATTAGTATAATTTATTAAAATACGGGCAATATTAAGGAGTAAAGATAATTGCAGCCCCTTAGTCTTGGATATTGTTCTTTTAAACTGAAATGTAAATAAAGAGTTCAGAGTCATCAAAAATCTTCTCAATCTTAAGTAAAAACAGGGAACACACCATCTTCTTGTTATTACTGTTATCTGTGTTTGTAATGAATATTCTATAATTCCCTGTCTTTTGTAAAACTTCACTCTGTGCTTTTGTTTCTACAGTTGTTTCTTTAGGACCAGATTTTAAACCAAGAAGCAACTTCAGTCTCTTACGACTCAATGAGATTGTGGGAAAAACTGAGATGCTTTTCAAGGTATAAGTGTGGTAATTGAATTAATCACATATTATCTAGAGATTACAAACTTTGTCACAATTAGAATTAAAAAAAGCTAATTCCGATAAAATGAAATAAAATAAAAAGTGAAAAACCATGTGCTGTGATATATACAAAAAGTAAAAAACACCAAGAGCCCTATTTGCAATTAAAAAAGAAATCATTTTGTTGTAAGAAGGGTAATCAACATCATTCAGAAGAAATGCATTCATGTAAGGATCAGTGTTGCATAGAATAATTCCAGTACAACCTAGGAGTCTGGCCAGCTGCAAACTTGGCACACAGGCAGGATCTTATGCTCTCTGAAAGGGAATGCTGGTGCACAAAAAAACCCTGTTGGTAACGCTCTTGATTGACCTAGCCCCACCACTAGAACCTTGAAACAAGGGAGTATCTTCAATGGAAAGACTCCTACCCTTTCAGGTTGAATAGCTACCAAGAGATGATCCCTCTATGTATATTATTCTAAAAGAAATTGCAACTGTAATGAAGTAACCTAACTGGTCATACAATCTCTCATGCAAACCTCTGGTTGCAAAGAGGATCAAAGATGAGCCAGGTTTTCTTTTAAGGGCAAAACCAGAGCCTTTTTATATTAGAAGGAGATCTCCCTGGACCTTTTTCTTCTCCAAATACGAGTGATGATTATAGATTCTTCAATAATGTGAGCTTCTGCTGGAAATATCCATGGCAACCATCAGCAGATCTAGTAGTCTCTAAAAATAAAATTCTGGCAATATCCTATCTTTTATGATTCCCCTCCCCCATGCTCATTTTTGAGCAATGTCAGTGGTGAATGACATTGCCTTGTCAGGGGAGGGAGATTACAAAATAGAGGGAAGAAAAGTGATGGTTATCTTTCTTAGTTCAGGGAAGAGTGACTTTTTAATTAATATAATAAAAATACACAGCCTGGATTATATTAAAAATCTTTTATTTTTAATATTTTATATTTCTCTCAAATTTAAAGCATTTTTTTCTTTAAAAATGAGAAAACTCAATAGTCAACCAATATTTTGGAAATGGCTTCCTCTAATTCCACTAACGCCTCACCCTTGGATAAAGCAGCAGTTTTTAAGCTCAGAATGAGCTGAGAAGCAATTTAATTAATTTATTTTCAGTGGGATGTGGGAATGGGATAAGAGCATTTGCAAATCATTTTCATTTAATTCTTCACCTTTTTCAGGCTAAATGAATGTTGAAAATTTAAGTAAAAAATGAGTTTCGGAGTTAATTTATTGATTTTACCCATGCCAATGCTTGCCATTGGTTTAATGGATTTTTTTACATATAAAATTTGAGAATTAAAAAGCTACATAATAATTATTCCTCACTTCTGTGTATAAAACTATATTTGGAAATGTGCTTTCACCTTTCATAGATCATTTATCATCCTAATATCCCATTTAGAAGACTAAGAATAATTATTGTTTTCCTACAGATAAGAAAACCGAGGGAAAGTGAGTTTAAGTCACATGTGCAAGGTGACATAGTCAGTGACAGAACTAAGACCAGAAGCCAGGCTTTTAATACCAGTTGAGTGTTTTTTCCACAACTCCACATTACTTCTTTAATTAGTGTTATTGATAGAGAATGCTTCATTGTAAGACCTAGACTTTAGTTGTTTTATTCTATATTATCAAAATAGTTCAAAGTATATTTTAATATCAATAAATGTTGACTTTTCACATATTTTCCCAACACTGATTAACTTGATCACTGTCATATGGTCACTAAAGTAGGAAAATAGAGCACTAGAAAGAACTTGAGTTTGGTATCAGGTTTTCATTATACAATCAGTTAATGAATCAACTTTTTAAAGGAAAAAAGAAACAGCATTATGGAAAAGAGGAAATTATGCCCATTTAATTAATCAGTGTCACAAGATTAATGTGGTTTGTTTGCCAGAGAAAAAATTTTCTTTCTCTGTCAAAACATCACTCAAGAGAAAGAAAATATGCAGACTAATACATTTATTTGCAATTCCACCAAAAATAAGCTATCATGCTTCCTAGAACATATCAATTTAATCTAGGTCCTTTGTTACATACATTGAAAATGCCTTGGCTTAATGGAAAATTATGAAGATTTTGATGTTTTCCATCAGTTCCAATATTTTGTGGGGCAACATTCTTCCTTGTTAGCCAGTCATGGTTTCATTTCTAGATAAATGTAATTTTACTTCTACCTTCTTCTTCACTCTACATTATTTCAAATTATACTGAAACAAATGTGCTTTTACCACATGTATTCCAAAATCAGTG
Source organism: Carlito syrichta (assembly GCF_000164805.1). NCBI lineage: Eukaryota > Metazoa > Chordata > Mammalia > Primates > Tarsiidae > Carlito > Carlito syrichta. The sequence goes on along the minus strand of NW_007252233.1, from coordinate 64,603 downwards.
TTGTACACCCTAGTAACATTTAGACGCAGAAAGTCTGTAAAATGTGGCCTAAAAGCCACAATTTCTATATCTGTTTCATTTTCTCTAAGAACACAGCCATCTCACTGCTGGTCCTGGACACATATTGTATCTTAGGTCAGATTCTCAAAACAGTGATTTACCTAAGAATAGAAGATGAAGAAGAAAGATTTTCCAAGTTTTAGAAACAGATTTGTTACATCAGTTCTTTCCTTTCAATCAAGGTTTCTTTGCCTAAAGTATTGCCTTTGTTCTGCTCTGGAAACCATACTAATCTCTGAGCCTCTGTCTCAAGCGACAGCTCAACTCTGCTCAAAGATTTTTGCCTTAAATAATCAAAATTTCCCCACACAGCTTCTTTTAAAAGACAGGTGAAATTCAAGTTCTCAGAGTTCCAACTTTCTTCTGTCTTCAGCTTGTGAACTTTTTCACCTGAGTCTTTTCTGTGATCCACAACAATAATTTACACGACTTTACTTGTATTTTTGCGTGTTCCCCCTCTCATGTTTGCCCCTCTAAACATAGCTTAGTACAATAGTATTCAACTATAGTCTTGATTTGAGGCAATTTAGAGCAGTGTCTATACCTTGAGCAGACACATTTCTTCAGTGTGTTTGCGTAGGACTGACCAAAAGTTTGTGCCAATTTACTATTCTTTTTCTGAGATCCACTTTGTCAAGCCAGATACATGCTTCACCGATCAAGGTCTTTTTCATAAACTTCCCTCCATTGGAGAAAAGTAATATCTAGGAAAAAGTAGACAAAATTATATGGATTTAATGTATACATATATATGTGTGTGTGTTTACATTTTCCAACCTCTTTTAAGGATATCAAAGAAACAGCACAGACAAGAGAGGTTAAGGGTATGTGGAAGTAGTAGGTATATTTGTAGGAGAACTTATAACCAAAATGTCCTCAAAAGATTTGCATAATATAAATTAATTCACATCAACACTTTTATTGTTTCCCAAAGGAAAAGATACATTCTGAAAGATAAGAGATAAGAAATGTATAACCAGCTAATTCTAAGTTTATGCTTAAAACTGATAGAAAGTTTTGCAAACTAACTTTGCTAAATACATTTTTTGCTAGTTTATCATAAATTAAATGCAAAAGTATTTGGATGTTGAATAAATAAATAGAAGTTCACAAAGCATTAATTTTATTTAGTATTTCATCTACTGGTGATTTTACTATAGTATGCACTTCCAAAGCGATTTCTTAAGTCATATGCAGAATATATATTATCCCACAGGATCTCACACAAAAGATATTCTTTGTTTGTATTAGAGATGAGTTGAAAGGAAGGTAGAAAGCATTCAATGGAGCTAACCATTAATTCTTGAAAATTCTTTTCATTTTCTCTTAATTTCCTCTTCAGATAATTCACCATTTTTCTTGGATAAAACTTTACTTTTATATTTCTGACTTCAAAATATTTATTTCTAGATACGACCATATTTTCTGGTTTCTGTTTTTGGAATTTCAAATGTCATTGTATATTTTCATTTGAATTCATACCTTCTTATCAAATTCATTTCAGACAAATTCTTGTTCTTTCTCCCCTCAAAATCCCTTATTTATTCACATAGACTTTAGAGTATTGTTTAATTTTTTAAATCCCTTTCACTCTAAAAGCAGTTAATCCTCTCAAGGCATTTTTGGTTTATAATAGCTCTTCTATTTATCTCTAGTGTAAACTTTTTTTATTTGTTTGTTTTTTTGAGTCGGCGTCTCACTCTGTTGCCCAGACTGGAGTTCAGTGACATGATCATGGCTCACTGCAGCCTAGACCTCATGGGCTCAGGCACTCCTTCCGTCTCAGCCCCTCAGGTAGCTGGGACTACAGGTGCATGCCGCCATTCTCACTAATTTTTTATAAAGTTTTTGGAGAGATGCGTTCTCATTATGTTGCCCAGGTTGGTCTTGAATTCTTGGGTTCAAACAATCCTCCAACCTCAGTCTCCCAAAGGGCAGGATTACAGGCATGAATCACCACATCCACTGGAAATATTTGTTTTATGTTGTCGTACCATGGTCTCTTCCCATATTTAAAATAATTTCTTTTATCCTCACCCCCATTTCTTCTTTTATTTCTTGTCTCTAGATCTACTGAAGACATACTACATGCAAAGAATATTTCATACTATGTGCTAGGCTACAGAACAAAGGACAATGACAATTAGGCTGTGCCCTAGAGAAATTGATAGCATAGAAGCAGTGACAGGTAAGTATATATATTATATAACATATACACAAGACAGACTGGGCTTGTTGGCATAATATGATAAGCCAAATGTTTTGTGAATAAAGTGTGATGAATTATACCCAGGGTCATTAGTAAAGGCACTAAAATATGTAGTGTCTTGTGATAGAAGGAGAAAAGAGGTTTGAAGGGGAGGAAAAATATGAACAAAAGATTGGAGGCTTAACCTGACTTGAAAAAATTCTTCTGTGACTGGAGTATTAAATAGAGAAGATGCTGAGACTAAGTCAATACGATTAAAACTCACCTTGTAGGACTCTGAATGATTCAGGATAATGGTGAGTCATTGAGATACATTAATGTAAACTAACCAGGGTTTTAAAAAGATAACTCTGGCAGTGCTGTAATGAAATGAACTAAAGGGATAAGACATTCATGTCAAGTAGACCAGGTAAACTGATGAAATTATTTGAATGCCAAAGATAGAATCCCAAAGGGGATTAGTGGCAGTGAGCATGGAAGAAAAATGTAAATATCATAAATTCAGCAAACAGAGTAGAGATGACTTGGTAGTTGACTGGATGGAGTGAGTGGACTAGAATTCTAAAGAACTCTTGGAGAGGTACTGCTAAGATTTAATTTCTCAAATGTCACATAACATATTATCAGCACATACAAATTGAATAATTGAATGAGAAATAAATAAATACAATATAAATGAAAAATTTAAAATATTAACTATATAATACAGAGTTACCTGAAGAGAATGTCCAGCAGGACTTAGACTGAACCTGAAAGTTTCATTGAATGAAGGCTCTCGATCATGTCTGCATACTCTTGTTTTTTTCTTGATCACCTTTTTTTGAGTAGAGATGTTCATCACATATATTTTCACATATAAATCTGAAAATAAGAATTCAGTCCATTAAGTGTCCATTAATCATATATATTTCTATTGAAAGAATTATAATTGCATCTGAGAGTTCTTTTTACATTTTGTAAAAAGCCAGCAGAATGTGTACAATTTGCTTCAGAAAACATAAAGTGATTAAAGATAAAACCACTTTTCCTCTCTTTCTCTTTTTCTCTCTTTCTCTCTTTCTTTTTTGAGTAACAGTCTCACTTTGTTGCCCAGGTTAGAGCGCAATGGCACACTCATAGCCACTGCAACTTTGACCTGCTGGGTTCAGATGATCCTTCCGCCGCAGTCTTTCAAGTAGCTCAAACTACAGATGTGCACTACTATGCCTGGCCTATTTTTGTTGTTGTTTTTTTATTGTAGAGATGAGATTTCACCAAGTTGCCCAGGTTGTTCTCAAACTCCCGAGCTCAGGCAATCCTCTTGCCTCAACCTCCCAAAGTGCTGGGATTACAGGCTGGAGCCACTGCACTCGGCCTTCTTTTTCTTTCTTGAGACAGAGCTTAGCTCTGTCGCCCAGGCTAGAATTCAGTGGCATGACCATGGTTCAACGCAGCCTCAAACTCCTAGGCTCAAGTGATCCTCCTCCCTCAGCCTCCCAAGTAGCTAGGACTATGGGTGTACATCACCACACCTGGCTAATTCTCATTGCTTTTTTGGTAGAAACAAGGTCCCACTATGTTGTTCAGGCTGATTTTGAACTTCTGGCCTCAAATAATCCTCTTACTTTGGCCTCACAAGCACTAAGATTATAGGCATAAGCCACTGTGCCTAGCCAATGCTCTTATTTTCTTTATAATTGAAATTTGTTTCTCTTTTATCTAATAAATACATCACTATAATATCTGCATTTGAGACATATAGTTAACAACTAGAAAAAATTAGAAGAAAACTTGTTGCATATATTAATCATTCTTTTTTCACATTTTCTGATATATTTGGTGTGTAGTTCAAATTTTAGTTAGCATTTTCCAGAATACTTAAGACACACCCTTAATGAAGTCCTAGATATATCATATTGATCACTATTATACAATTGGATACCTGGTAGATGATCAGGAGACTTAAATTTGTATGTGATATTTCTGCATTGGAGAATTTCAACTATTAATTGTTCACCATCTGTCTTCATTTCCTTCTTCAATGCAATCTTGATTTCTCCCATTACCTGAGTTTTAACTGAAATAATTTAAAAAATTAAGATATGTAATGTCATTTATTAAAAGTTTAGTTCAAACATCCTTTCACACATGCATTTACTGAGTGTGTATTGAGTGCTAAACACTTTATTGTATAATTTGATTACACAGATGAATAGAATACAGTTCAAGCCTTACAAAGTGAACAGTCAATCCCAGTCACAATAGCTACAAAAAAAAAAAATCAAATACCTTCACATCTTTCTAATGAGAGAAGTGAAAGACCTTTAGAGTGAAAACTACAAAATAATGCTCAAAGGAATCAAAGAAGACACAAACAAATGGAAGGATATTCCATGCTCATGGACTGGAAGAATCAGCATTGTTAATTGTTAAATGTTTATCGTACCCAAGGCAATCTATAGACTCAATGTAATTCCCTTTAAATTACCATCATCATTCTTCTCAGACCTGGAAACAACAATACAGAAATTCATAAGGAAACATAAATGACCAAGAATAGTCAAACAATCCTCAGCAAAATAAATAAAGTGGGAGGTATCACACTCCCAGTCTTTAAACTTATTATAGGGCTACAATAATCAAAACAGACTGCTATTGGTTCAAGAACAGGCATATAGACCAATGGAACAGAATAGAGATTCTGGAAGCAAAACCTGAATTTCTCAACCAACTCATCTTCCACAAAGCCTCCACCAACAACCCCTGGGGAGAGGAGAACCTATTCAGTAAATGGTGCTGGGAAAACTAGGTGACCATATGCAGAAGAATGAAACAGGACCCCTACCTAACATCATACACAAAAATCATCTCTGAATGGATCAAAGACCTAAATGTAAAACTTCAAACTATAAGAATCTTAGGAAATGCAGGAGACACCTTTATGGAAATTGGAATAGGCAACCAATTCCTAATCAAAACTCCAGATGCCCATGCTAAAAGAGATAAGATAGACAAGTGGGACCTCATCAAGCTGAAAAGCTTCTGCAGAGCAAAACAAACAATTAAGAGAGTGAGAGACAGACCACAGAATGGTGAAAAATATTTGTCAACTATATATCTGACAAAGGCCTAACATCCAGGATCTACAAGGAACTCAAACATGCCTAAGAAAAACAAACAAACAAACAAACAAACCAAACAGCCCCATTTAAAAATGGGCAAAAGACAGGAATAGACACTTCTCAAAAGAAGATATACGAGCAGCCAACAAACATATGAAAAACTGCTCAGCCTCACTAATCATAGAGAAATGCAAATCAAAACTATACTGAGGTACCCCCTAACTCCAGTAAGATTGGCCATCATTAATAAAACAAAAAACAACATATGCTGGCGAAGATGCAGAGAGAAGGAAATGCTTTTGCATTGTTGGTAGGAGTTCAAACTAAATTAACCTCTATAGAAAATAGTGCTAGAAAGAACGAGAAATCCAGCAGTCCCCCTTCTGAGAATATACCTGGAGGAACTCAAATCATTCTACAAAGAAGTTACCTGCACACACATGTTTATTGTAGCACTATCCACAGTAGCAAAACATGGAACCAACTGTGCTGCACATCAAAACTGGACTGGATAAAAAAATGTGGTACATATGCATGATGGAATATTACTCAGCCATAATGGACAAAATTATGGACTTCACAGCAACTTGGATGGATTTGGAGTCTATCATACTCAGTGATCTATCACAGAAACAAAGCTCTGAGTATCACATATTCTCACTCATAAGTGGACCCTGAACACCTATCATAATACTACAAAAAGGGATTGGCAGTAGCGGGACACTACCAGGAGAGTGGGGACACATAACATCAATAAGGGTAACCTGATCCGAATTGAGGTCCAGTGGGGAGCCTAAAACTTCACCTGTACCTAAATCACCTATGTTCGCAATCCTGACTTGTACCCCATGACTTTAAAATTTAAAAAAACAGTGAACAGTCACATGGAGAGACTGATAGATTGCACAGAGACAATAAAACATGTCAAATTTAACAATAGCCTAGTAACAAGAGCGGTATGGAGAAATACATGTAAATAAATGTTACTCAACAGTAGATTTTTAGGTCAAAAGAAGTGATAGACACGACTTTATCAATTCATAGAGGTATGACTCTATCAATGAATATGACAGTTCATATATTCATCCACTTATTCAATCACCAACAAATATTTTATCTCCTGCTCTGTGCTAAGTATTCTGCTTGGAGAAAAAATATAGTGGTAAGCCAAAACATACATGCTTATTGTTCCCATGGCTTTTGCATCTACTGGGAAGAAATACATTAATCAAATATTTCCACCAATAAATATATAACTAGAAAAAGAGAAAGCACTTCCTGGGGAAGTGCTGCTTAGGCTGAAACCAGAAGGATGAGAAAGAGTTAACAAGGTGAGGTGGATGAGAAGGAACAGTGTATTCACAAAAGGGAACATCATATGAGATATAAATATCTATGTAATTGTAATATACTGTTAATAATTAAGGTCAAGTTAAGAATTTGGTCTTTAGAACATCAGGAACTCATTGAAAGTTTTTAAACATGGCAGCAGATAATTTATTCTCAAACAATTTGATCTCAAGATTTCTTTACACTCTAAAAAACTGAGGGTCTTCAAAGAACATTTTGTTTATATTGATTACAGTTATCAATATTAGAAATATAAGACTTCTAATTTTTAATTAAGATTCAAAATTAGGTATCAAAATGTATTTATTAATTCAGTTAAAATAATGGCAACTGCTTTAATGAAAATACCCATATTTTTCAAAACAAAAAAATAGCTGTGAAAAGTACTGTTTTATATCTTTTCAAATTTCACTAGTACTTGACTTAATAGTGGACAGCTACATTCTCACAGTTGTTTTTATGTTAAATCTAGTACAATGTGTTGTCTTATTTGACTTATATAAAGAACGTTCACACTTACACAGATACAGTGTTGAAAAGGGAGAAGCATTTACTATCCAGATACTGTGAACAATCTTCAATACTACATTAAAATTTAACAAGTGGTAGTTTTTTAAAGGTAGTGGCAATGTGGAATCTGAAACCATATCAATGAAATTTTTGTACTGCTATTTAAAAATTTATCAGTCTATCTTGCGCTTTGAATGGATCTTTTTAGTATGTCTGAATTTGCAACCTCATACATTGTTCATTTTGGAAAATACTTGTTCACTGAATTATGCAGGTTTTCAAAATGTTGGCACACCTCACACAATATTACAAGCAAATTTGTTAATATAACCATCAATGGTATCAAAAAAGCCTTTGAATATGGAGAAGCTCTCAAGTTCAGGAAGGCATATATAAATTTTCCAAAATTCTGCTTTACTGAATTTTATAATCAGTAACATGTATTGCCAATTGCTTTCTTTCTTTTTGCCTCCAACTTTATTTAGGTATAATCAACAAATTAAAAATGTATATATTTACTTTGTGTACATTGTGAAGTGATGAAATCAAGCTAATTTACACATCTATCACCTTACACACATTTTTATGTTGAATACATTTAAGATCTTTTTAAGGAATTTCAAGTATGCATTACTATTAATCATATTCACTATGGTGTACAGTGGATGTCCAAAAAGCAAAGTTGCAAAACTACTTTGTTAATTTCTGTGAAAAAACACTGTTAAATACTTAGGTATAATTAATAAGTAGAGTTTGTCTATCACTTGTTCTTTTTTTTTTCCAGGTTCATAATTTATTGTACAAGTTGAATCATCATGTGATGAGTTGACATTAGTTTCTCCAAGCATGGGAACTTAACAATTCAGTATCCATTATGTGGCTTTCACAGCCGGAGTTTTTTAGATTTTAACTTGAAGTATAAGACCATCAAAGCAATGCCTCCATATGTGGGCAATACACAATTCATTCTACCCGTAAGGGTGTACGAGTTGAAATATTTTTTAATACCAGTGAACTGTAATTGGGCATCAGCTTCAGGACGTGCCATGATTTCAAACTGGCTACAGCCATGGCCACCGTCACTGGTCACGGTCGACGTAGCCCCACTCGCCCGGCGGGAAGACACACTCTCCCCGCTATCACTTGTTCTTTAAAGTAAAAATGATATTTCATGAAATAAAGGCTAGTTCAGCTTGCAACTAAAAAAAATTGCACAAAGGTATTTTCTCAAGTCAACCATTATGTTTTGGTATGTGGTGGAATTGCTTTATGTATATTTTCCATTTCATTACACAGAATATTAGAAGGATATACATTGAAGGCCTAGATTTTTAAAATAATTCATCAAGAATTCTCTTATGTAAAACTGAAATTTTGTTCCCTATGAGTGCATATTGGTAAATAAATAATAAATAAAGTGTCTACTAGTAGTTTGATGCCACTGCCTTGATTTGAGCTGTCACCAGCACTTTTTATGCACTATGACTTTGAAATGTCTATGTGGATGTCAATACAGTGAAAAGTAAAATAATATCTTAGTATATTTTGAAAATAATTTTGAGCTTAAAGACCTTAAACGATGTTGGAGACCACAGAGGTCTGTGAACCATGTTTTGAGAAACACTGTCATGGAGTATATGAGGACTCTTTGAAAGGAAATGAAATAATAAAAGCACTATGCGTAAAGTTATAAAAATATTGGACTATAGTTATGTAATCATTTTGTATTAATTTTGTCACATTTTGGGGATATGAGGTATTTCTTCTCTGGATTAATCAACTATTTGATTAAATTAACTTATGCTTTTTGTGCAGATATGCACTGATATGTGAAAAAAATATCTGTCAATACCATATCTCTCCCTTCTCTCCTGCTTCCTTCAAAAAAACTAATACTAGGCCAGGGTGCAGTGGCTCGTGCCTATAATCCCAGCACCTTGGGAGGGTGAAGTGGGAGAATTGCTAGAGCTCAGGAGTTGAGACCAGCCTGGGCAACATAGACCTCATCTCTACAAAAATACAAAAATTAACCAGGCTTGATGACATTGCCTGTAATCCAGCTATTTAGGAGGGGTTGAGATGGGAAGATCCTGAGTCCAGGAGGTCAAGGTTGCATTGAGCTGGAATTGCACCACTACATTCCAGTCCAGGCAACAGAGTTAGGGTCTGCCTCAAAAAAATAAAAATAAAAATAAAAATAAACAAACCAAACCAAACCAACCAAACAAAACACAACAACAGCAACAACAAAAACCAAAAAACCCACAAAACAACAGCAACAAAAACAAAACAAACAAAAGCTAATACTCTTTCCAAAATAGTTCTCTTCTATGTATTTTATAAACTAAACACAAAAATCTTCTAGATATAGTGAAATAGACATACTAAAATTATAACAGTTCAACAGTCAATGACTACAGATAAAGTAACTAGATTTAACTGTACTTTCAAAAACTCAACAAAATAAAGGACAAGTCAACAATTTTACATCCAGCTAAGTTGTTTTTCAATTATCAAGCCAATAATTTTAAGCATAAAGAAACTCAGGTAATATTTTGCAAAGATTAGCTCTCTGAGAAATATATGAGATGTATTACATCAAACCAGAGACAAGAGAAACTTCAGAAAAAGGACCTATGATAAGTGTCTAATATATTGTAGAACTAAGGTTGAGGACATAGAAAGATAGGATAGAATTGTCATATGTTCTGACAAAGTATAAATCATAAAACTAAAAATAAAAGGATGAAGAAGGGAGAAAGGGGAAAGTAGAATGAGATTATTGATTTTTGTATAGATAATAGGTAACAAAGTATACCATTTAAAACTAACAACTTGGCTAGGCACAGTGGCTCACACCCATAATCCTATTGCTTTGGGAGGACGAGGCAGGAAGACTGCTTGAGCCCAGGAGTTTAAGACCAGCCTAGGCAACATAGCGAGATCTTGCCTCTATAAAAAATAAGAAAATTAGCTAAGTGTGGTGCAGCTGTAGTTCCAGGTACTCAGGAGACTAAGGAGAAAAGATCACCTAAGCCCAGAAGGTCAAGGCTGTGGTCAGCTATGATGGTGCCACTGCATTCCAGCCTGGACAAGAGAGTGAGACCCCAACTCAAAAAATAAAACTAACAAACCAGATAGCACATGGTTAAGTAAGAAGAGCAAGGATTAAGGGTGTTATAAAATCTATAAATAAAAAGAAAATCATTAGAACAAAAATACAAAACCTTCTTAATTCCAAAAGAAACTGAACCCCCCCCAAGAGACTAAATAGAGAAATACAATAAATATGACATAATATGTTCAAAAATTATAAAACAAAATACAAAGTTGAGATCAAACATATATTTTATATCAATAAACATGAATAAGCTTAGCTAGCTTATTAAAATAAGTTTTCAGATTGGCTCATAAAGCAATAAAGCAAAACCTAGCTTTGTACTATATACAAGAAGCAAAACCAAAATCAAGTTTTGTTCCAAGAAGTCAAAAATACAGAGATTGGCAAGTGTGGGGAAAGCAGAATGAAATAATAAAAGCACAATATATAAAGTAAAAATGTTGGACTGTAGTTATGTAATCATTTTGAATTAATTTTGTCACATTTGGGGGATATAGTATATTTCTTGTCTGTATTAGCCAACTGTTTAATTAAATTAATTTATAGTTTTTGTCAAGTTATGCCCTGACATGTGGAAAATATATCTGTCAATACCATTTCTCTCCCTTCTCTTTTCCTTCAATCAAAAAACGAATACTACGCCAGGTGCAGTGGCTCATGCCTGTAATCCCCCAACACTCTGGGAGGGTGAAGTGGAAGAATTGCTTGAGCCCAGGAGTTCGAGATTGGCCTGGGCAGCATGAGGAGACCTCGTCTCTATAAAAATAAGCCAGGCTTGGTGGTGATGTCTGTAGTTCCAGCTACTAGGGAGGCTGAGGTGGGAGGTATACAGAATCAATGAGTGTTAAAGCTATCTGTTATCAGATAAAATAGAATTCAAGTCAATGTGCTGTAAATAAGATAAAGAAAGACAATGTATGCAGCTAAAAATCTATAAACTATAATAAAGACAATTATGAATATCAATATATCTATCACTTTATTTTAAGCTAAAACTACATAGCAAGATGTGATGATTTAGGAGATGTGAAGAGGAATAAAGATAATAGTTTGAAAAGGTCTTAATGCCATATAAGCAGTATATATAGAATATAGAATAATTCTTTTTTTTTTTTTTTGAGTCGGAATCTCACTCTGTTGCTCAGACTGGAGTGCAGTGGCCGCTCCCAGCCACAGCAATCTCGACCTGCTGGGCTCCAGTGATCCTTCTGCCTCAGCCTTCTAAGTAGCTGGAACTACAGGCGCGCGCTACCATGCCCGGCTAATTTATTTATTTTTATTTATTGTAGAGATGAGGTCTCGCCAAATTGCCCAGATGGTCTCGAACCCGTGGGCTCAGGCAATTCACTCACCTCGGCCTCCCAAAGCGCAGGATTACAGGCTGAGCCACCGAGCCCGGCTAGAATAATTCTTTATCTCAGTCATCTGTGGAACATTCCCAAAAATAGACCACATATTGAGTTACAAAGATGACATCAATGAGTTCTAGAAAATGAAACTAAACTTTTAGTGTCATGAATACATCCTAATAATAATACTAATTGGCTCATATTCTTAACCATATTAAATAAATATTAACAAGCCTATTAAGAGCAATCTTTTTTTAAGAACTTTAACAGAAAAAGGGTGTCTGAAATAGAAAGAAGAAAATGAAACAGATGTTAGGATCTCCCTTCTTCAATATCTAGAGAAATTATTTTTTAAAAAGGTAAAATTTAGGAAAGTGTTAACCAATAGTATCCAAACAAGGAAGAGACTACAGTCTCATACCAGAAAACAGAAAAAAGCGATGTCTAGGAATGAAAAGGCAACTTCTAGTAAGGCACAACTTCGCAGCATTCTTAATCACAACATCTAACACAAAATCTTACCAGGAAAAGAGGAATAAGTTGACAAAACTCAGATAATTATCACTTAATACCCCATAATAGAGAAGTTGGTGGACAATATGAATATCCAGTCCTAGGAAAAAGTTAAACTAAACCTTTCAGAATGGCAGTTATGGCTGATCATTACAACTATCCAAGAGTCTTAGTAGAATCAGGAAAAATAGCCAGGGCTCCTATTATTGGGAACCAGGATAAAGTAGGAGAAATATTCAAAGTTTAGAGTATCTTTTCATAGATATAAGACACTTCTTAGCTTGAGGGAGTGAATACAGGCAAAAGCCAAAAGGTAAAAGAGGGAGCAAAACCTAGTCAACCAGGGTGGCAAAACTGTCTATAAGGTAACTTTTTTTAGTTTCTTCAAATTCATGGAAAAGTAGATAAAACTGCTTCTCCATCCCTCAGCCCATGTCTGGGATGGAGGGAAAATTCTAACACAGATGGGTAAGAGTCAAGGAAAATTCAATCCCAGTATTTGGAGCCAACAGAAGTTGTGGGCAGAATTGATCACACTAATGAGCATGATGAAATAGCAGAGCACATTTTATGTGGGATAAATTTACTTTCATAGGTCATATTTTTCTTTCATAGGTCTAAAACCCCAACACAGCATATATGTGAAATTTGTTGTTGTTGTTCCCCACATTCTTACTAGGGATAAAAGTAAAACTTCAAACTTGCTAATAAAAGTTCTCAAGTCATCACATTGCCTGTTTCTTTCTTGGAAGTTTAACTTCACATTCTTCACAGTGTGATACTTGTGAAGCTTTCAAAAATGTTTATCTCTGTTCAAAGATTCTTCCAGTTTCTTCTTTGCTACTAAAGAAAAAAAAGGACATGCTTACTGAAATTGTCTCAAAGGCATTAATTCTGGGCCATTGCAAACTTTTATGTCTGCCATTTATAAGCTCAGAATGTCTTTTGAAGCAGATTAATGGATGAAGTAAAAAAAACCTCTGTGTCCACTGTCTCCACAGGGTGGGCTCCACATCTTTCTGCGTCTTTGAACAAAAACATAACAAAATAAATAAAACAAAACAAAACAAAAGTGATGCACATAGAGGATATGTGATGATGTTTTGTGATTTGGTTTGGAATAAAGAGTAAATGTCTGTAGAAAATGCTTTGATCAGTCTCTAGTTCTCCTTGAGTCCTGAAACTTTTGGAGTTTTTAGCTATATTAAAAGAGTAAAAATTGTGGAAGGATCGCCTGAGCCCAGCAAGTCAACCCTGCGGTGGCTGTGAGCGTGTCACTGCACTCCAGCCTGGGCAATGGAGTGAGACTTCGACTCAAAAAAAAAAAAAAGAGTAAAAATCAATCCTACATTAGAGGAGATATTTGTCCTATAATATGGCACAAATCTACAGATTAATAATCGAAAGGAGAAGCAGAAGAGATGGAGGGATGTAAAAGGCATAGTCAAAAAATGAAATGACAAAATCATAGATGAGGTGAAAATGGGGAATGCAGGAATGCAAAAGTCACCCAGAGTCTGGACAGAGGAACCACTCAAGTCCACGTGGAACTCAAGGGATCCCTGTTCTTTGTTCTAGTACTAGCTGACACTACTTCGCCAAAGAAGGACCCCAAGAACTGATTCTGCAGCCACAGACTTTCACACTGCAGCATCCTTAGCCCCGCACTGCATTCTCCCACTAGAGGCATCTCTCTTATTTCAGAGGCAGCCCTCTTACTGCACCATCCCCAAACTTAGCCACAGCTTGACACCAGAAGGCCACCAGTTTGTGGAGGCAGTGGATAGAATTTTCACAGCTCCTGCCATCACTACCTCTGTCCCTCCCTTAGTAGGTGGTCTGTCCCTTTTCTCTAGCCGCAATGAGACTCAACAAGATCCAAGATAAAGTGGATACTCAAATCAAATAGGCTGTGAAAACAGTCCAAGAATTGAAAGCTGACACGGTTATCTTAAGAAAGAACCAAACTGAACTTCCGGAAATGAAGAATTTGCTTCAGGAATTCCAAAACACAGTTACAAGCCTTAATAGCAGACTTGACCAGACAAAATAAATAATAATTTCAGAGGTTGGAGACTGAGCAATCAAAGTTAGCAGAGCAATCAAATTGAACAGACAAAAATAAAGAACAAAGAATAAAAATGAAGCCTTTGATAGGTATGAAATTGTGCAAAGAGACCAAATCTACATATTATTGGCATTCTTGAGAGAGAAAGGGATAATGAGAACAATCTGCAACAAGCTTTTCAAGACATTATCCAAGAAAACTTCCCCTATCTTGCTAGTGCAGCTGCCATGCAGATATAAAAAATTCAGAGAACTCTTGTGTGAAGTACTATTCAAGACAACCATCTCCAAGGCACAAAGTCATCAGACTAGCCAACTTCAACATGAAATAAAAAAATCTTAAAAGCAGCTAGAGAGAAGGAACAGACCACTTACTAAGGAGACTCATCAGAAGAACAGCAGACCTATCACCAGAAACATTATAAGCCAGAATAGACTGGGGACTCATTTTTAGCAGTCTTAAGGAAAAACAATGCCAGTCAAACTAAGTTACATAAACTAAGTAGAAATAAAGTCCTTCCCAGAAAAGCAAACACTAAGGGAATTTGTCACTTCCAGACAAGCCCTGCGCAAGATGCTTGAGAGTGTTCTAAACATGGAAATGTAATAACAATACCACCTATACAAAAGAGGTAAGCCATAGCTTATAGACCATACAAATCAATTACAAAGCTGAGAACACAAAGCAACTTCACAACAATATGAAAGGAACAAACCTTCACATATCGATAACTAGCTTGAACATTACTAGCTTAAATGCACCACTTAAAAAGCAAAGTGGCAAATTGGATGAAAAAACACAACCCATCCTTCTACTATGTTCTCTCTTAGGTTAAGTATCAATCATTTTATAAATCACAAAGAAACCTAATCTCACACCTAGGTGAACTGGAAAAACAAGAACAAACCAAACCTGAAGCTAGCAGAAGAAAATTAATAACCAAAGTCAGTTCAGAACAAATAAAATTGAGACCAAAAAACTATACAATGTATTACTTAGTCAGAACTCTTTTCTTTGAGAAGATAAACAAGATTGACAGACCAAGAAATGGCAAAGACATAAAGAAAGAAAACTATAGGCCAATATTCCTGATGAAAGTATATGAAAAAATTCTCAACAAAATACTAGCAAACTACATCCAACAGCACATCACAAGCATCGTTTATCACGAACAGGTAGGCTTTATTCCCAGAATGCAAGGCTAGTTAAACATATGCAAATCAATAAATGTAATAGACCATGTAAGCAGAAATAAAACCAAGAACCATATGATTATGTCATTTGATATAGAAAACGCATTTGATCCAATCTAACATCCCTTCACAATAAAAACCTTCAACAAATCAGGCACTGAAGGGTCATTACTCAAAACAATTAGTGCCGTCAATGACAGACTCACAGTCAACATCATATCTAATGGGTAGAATCTGGAAGCATTTCTCCTGAGAACTGGAACAAGGCAAGGATATCCACTCTCCTCATTCCTTTTTAACATAATTTTGTAAGTTCTAGCCAAAGATATCCAGCAAGAGAAAGAAATAAGAGGTATCCAAATAGGAAAAGAGGAAGTTATGTTAGCTTTCTTTGCAGATGACATGATTCTATATCTAGAAAACCTAAACAATTTCATCAAAAAACTCCTAGCAGTGATAAATGACTTTATTAAGTCTTGGGATACAAAATCAATGCTCAAAATTCAGTTGAATTTCTATAAATTCCAACAACAAACAGGCTGAGAACCAAATAAAAAATACAATTCCATTCAAGATAGTCATAAAATATAAAATACTTTGGGATACGTCTAACCAAAGATCTCTGCAACAGAAACTGCAAAACCCTGCTGAGATAAAACAGAGACACAAACAAATGGAAACACATTTCATGCTCATGGTTTGCAAGAATCAATGTAGCTAAAATGTACTTTGTGCCTAAATCAATCTACAGATTCAATGCAACTCCCATCAAACTACCAGCATCATTTTTTCCCCACAGATCTGGAAAAGACAATACTTAAAATTCATATGGAAGCAGAAAAAGAGCCCAAATGGCCAAGGCAACACTAAGCAAAAAGAACAAACTGCAGGCATCGTTTTGCCAGACTTCAAACTTTACTGCAAGTCTACAGTAACCAAAACAGCATGATAGCTACAAAAATAGATACATAGACCAATAGGACAGAATAAAGAACCAGAAATAAAACTACGGACATACAACTAATTATCTTCAACACAGTTGACAAAACAAACACTGGGAAAACCACATCCTATTCAATAAATTGTGCTAGGAAAACTGACTAACCATATGCGGAAGAATGAAGTTGGACTCCTATCTATCACAATATCCAACAATTAACTCAAAATGGGTCAAACTTAAACAATAAGACTCCAACTATAAAAATCCTAGAAGAAAACTTAGGAAACCCTCTCCTGGACATCAGTCTAAGCAATGAATTCACGACCAATTCCTCAAAAGCAAATGTAGCAAGAACTAAAATTGACAAGGGGGAATTTGTCAAGTTAAAAAGTATCTGCACAGTTAAAGAAACCATCAACAAAATAAAGTGTCAACCCACAGAATGGAAGAAAATATTTTCAAACTATGCATCTGACAAAGAATGAATATCCAGAATTTATAAGAAACTCAAATGAATTAATAGCAACAAACAAACCAAAAAACCCATTAAAAAATGGGCAAAAAACATGAACAGTTACTTCTCAAAGGAAGACATACAAACAGTCAATAAACATGAAAAAATGCTCAACATCATTAATCATTAGAGAAATGTAAATAAAACTATAATGAGATAGCATCTCATACCAATCAGATTGGCCATTATTTAAAAATTTCCCAAACACCAGATGTTGCAATGTTGTGGAGAAAAGGGAATGCTCATATACTATTGGTGGGAATATTAGCTAGTTAACCCCCTGTGGGAAGTCATTTGGATGTTTCTCAAAGAATTAAAAATAGACCTACCATTGGAGGCAGCAATTTCACTACTGGCTATATACACAAAGGAGCATACATTGTTCTACCAAAAAGACAGTTTCACTTGTATGTTCATTGTAGCACTATTCACAATAGCAACAACATGGAACCAACCTACATGTCTATTAGCAGTGGACTGGGTTTTTTAAAAAGTGGCACATATACATTGTTGAATACTGTGCAGTGATAAAAAGAACAAATTCATGTCTTTTGCAGCAACGTGGATGCAACTGGAGGCCATCATTCTACGTGAATGATTACACAAACAGAAAACTGAATACCACATATTCTCACTCATAAGTGGAAGCTAAAAACTGGGCATACACAGGCATAAGGGCGAGAACAACAGACACTGGGGACTACTAAAGAGGGAAGGAAGGGAGTGAGGATAAGGGTTGAAAAACCATCCACCTGGTATCATGCTCACCACCTAAGGGGTGGGCTCAACAGAAGCCCAAACATCACCATCACACAATATACCTATGTAATAAACCTGCACATATATCCCTTGAATCTAAAATAAAACTTTTAAAAGATATAAAAATCGTTATTAAAGGATCCAGGAGAAAAATAAATAAGCTCTCAGGAAGAGTACTTTTATGTATAAAAGAAAGTCACTGTGAAACATTTGAGAGGCTATGGCAGTGGATATAGCAATTAACCAGAGAGAGGAAGGAAGGGAGGGAGGGAGGGAGATAAAGAGAGGGAGGAGAAAACTTGAAGATGGAATCTAGGCAACTAATCAAATAATGGAAGAAAAAAGTGGGAGACAACTGATTTACTTAGGTTTAAATCAGAGATTCAATCAATAAAATTTAAAATTAAAATATAGTATTAAATATCATAATTACTCAACCTCTTGATATGTCAAATTTTGCCTCTTAAACCTAGTGAAAATTTTAAAATAAACTAATATGACTAAAATATTTATTAAAATTACTTCATTACTTTTTCTTTCTGTGATATAGGTCTTTATTAAATTAAAATATATATGACCTTTTCTTGACAATACACATGAAAAATTTAATTCTATTTCAAAAAAATTGAGTCCCACTAGCTCTTTAGCTGGCCAAAGTATCCCAACTAATGTTATTTTCAAATTGGCTTAATTTTTATCTTCCACACCTTTCTTTGTATGAAAACATTTTCTGGTACTTTGTTCTCAGTTAAGATATGCAGTGGCCTTCCCATTTTTTTTCCTCCAATAAAAAGTTTACATACATTTATTTATATTTGAAAAATATGTGTATGTCATATCTACATGCACACATTTGTACACATATCTAGCAAATTTATAGTTATAGTGAAATATATTTTGAGAAGATACTTCAATTAACAAAACACAATCATTATTTCACAAAGAGAAATAAGGTTTGTTTAATCTTTATTTTATAGATGAGAAACAACGGTTTGGGTATTTTGAGTAAATTGCTAAGCTGTTAAATGGCCCAGGCAGAACATTAATCTATTCCTTCTGATTTTAAGTCTAGAGTTCTATTCTCCCATGACCACTATATATTTTCTAGGAATAAGATTGTTAAAATATTGATTAATTCACAGAAACACTCATTTAAAAATATTTTTATAACACAGTATCAGAGGCTATTTTGCTCTTCTACTTTAGTGAAATACTGAAACTTAGGAAGCAGAGAAAGCATGGCAAGCAACTCTTTAAATTGTTTAAATGATGGAAGATGTCTTTCAGATGCTACTGTTTACATATATACTTTAGGTCAATTATGCAGGTTATTTAGATTATGAAATTTAGATTCTAGATTGTAAAATTATGCAGGCTATTTAGATTACAAAAACAAGAATAATTTTATTAAATACTCATAATTATATGAGATCCTGTATTGAATTGCTTAAACATAAAAAGTAACTTACAAGTGGTCATTGACTAGGAAAGTATTTCTTTTTTATTATATTATTGGTATCTGTAATACTTAGCTGGATATAGTTAAATTGAGTTTTACTGTCTCTCACAATTCTAAGAATTCTATTGTAACCTAAGCAGCTTTGCCAATGCAAGACCATTTTTGACAAAAGTCTTTTTAGAAGCAAGATTTAATTAACTGGAAGAGAATAAAATGTGGAAAAGAAAGAAAGAATCATATTTTGTAAAAGGAAAGTCTGTGTAAGGAAAAAAAGCATAGTGTGAATAAAATTCTCATTTACACTTAGATTTCTTTGCATTTTCAAGTTTCCATTAACAAACACTACATACCAACTAGGCAGGTCCCTGGTGTGCTAATGAAGTCTGAATTGGTGTTAGATAAGATGTATATTTAGTCCTGAAAGTCTATCACCTCATAATTTATTACCCAACCCCCATCACTCATTCTACATCTAAGTAAAGTCTAATGTGAGATTGTGATGGATTTAGAAAGACAGCAATTTTAGCTTCTAGTTCAATGAGATGGCACTAAATCTCTATGGTTTGTATTTTCTTTTATGTAGGATAAAACTATATAGTAAATTCTATTGTAAAAAATTTGTGTTAGTCCTGGCCTTCAACTAATTAAACATCTTCTGTTCTAAATAATTTTTTCTGTTTACCTAGCATTTTCAAACCTTGTCATTATTGAAAATCTTCTGGAAAACCTGTCAATAACTGAAGTAGTGATGTATATTCCTTCATGTGTAATTTTACTTTTTTCCCTTTTAATGTTTCTATTTTTCAGTTTCAAGTCTAAAGATATTCGAAGGCATGATTTTCAAGATAAAAGAGATTCTGTTTTTCAAATGCCAAGATTACAAATGTAAACTGCTAATATAATTCTTGAAATGACAATTCCTCAATATATATTCTTTCTTTTTATTTTTCATCATTCTTTTATTTCTTTTTAAAATTGTATTTTTAATTGATATATGATAGTTCTAAATACTTATGGAGCACAATGTGATGTTTTGATATATGTTTACAATGTAGAATGGTTAAATTAACAAATTAATCACATTATACACCTATCACTTTTTTATTTTTCAAAATTCCCGACAGAATGAAAGATCAGTTCCAGAAGTAATTGATGATTTACAACTAGAAAACATATCTTTACCTCAAGGTCAATTGCTCAACTAATTAAGACAAAAAACAAGCAAAAAATCATGCCTTCAAATATTTATGCATGTCAATAGGCTTTAAATTGAAGTTTCTAAAAAAAAAAGACGCAATTTTTCACTTCGCTGAACTTGTTAGAGAGAGAATGTCAGCTCACTATAATTTTTTCTATTCACTATCTCTTTATAATTTTCAATCAGGTGTATTAACATTACCCTAGTGTCTACAATAATTTTTCCTTTCATACTGAAATTGTATCTCTCCTTTCCAAAAGCTCAAAAGCCTTCTGACTGTGGTACTCAATAATTTTCTACAATTAGTGCTTATCTTTTCTTTACACTGTAATCTTTGAGTAGCAAAAAACAGATTTTTAAAAATAGATCTAGTAAGTTATTTGTATTGAATTTCATCTTCTGGTATATCACTGTTTTCTGAAGGCTATAGTAAAGCCCACTGATATACATTAAACTTAGTTCTCAGAAATGTGTTTTCTGGATAAAGATTTCTTACCTGTCCAGAACAGTTTATATTTAGGATAAAATAGAAGGAATGAAGAATTATATTTTTGAAGGTTTATCCTAGTTATTTGACATTTGAAAGAGGGAATTTATTTCATTCTATAGTATATCAAATTTTATTTCAAATATCTTTATTGTAAGATCTCATGAGGTCAGCTCTAGATAAATCAGCCTGATTACACAATGAAAATCATATGCAAATGAAGTCGCTCCATTTTAAGTATTAGTCTAAAGCTCCATCATTTTTACCTATGCATCTAATATGCAAATGTTTGGGTTCCATACTTTTTCCTAACACATACTATGAATAAATATTTACAAATAGAATTTTTAAGACAGAATTTTAAGATATTTTGGTACCAGATATAAATAATTTCTTTAGAGTGCAACTCACTGGGTTTTGTTTGAAAGAATAAAAAAATCTTCACCTTCTAAAATTTCAAGACATACAATTTTCTACACTTTCATAGTATATACTCATTTGGAACCAAGGAGATACTATTATCAATGATAAATACCAATGGACTCATTTAAAAAATGATAAGTAAACTTCTGTCATATTATCTCATTTTTCTTAACCATCTGAATTATTGAATTATCATAGATCTTAGTACTCTCACTGTACAAAAAGGAGACTAATTGGCAAAAGTCAAACAACTGAATCAGATGTTTTTAGTAGCTGGCCAAGGGTTACTGACAAAATTGTGGTCATCTGTCTATTATGTGATAGTAATTTGTGACCAAATTCACACATGTGTTCCTGTGCATGCTTATGTCAAAGGAAGAGGCCTGGGGATTTTGAGGACATAAGCATGAGTGTGTACATGGAGAGAGGAGTGGGGGGACTCAGGACTTGTAGGGAGTTTATTCTGGAGAGGTAAGGTACAATCAAAACAGGAAATAAATGTTTACCCATTTCCTTTCCAAAGCATTAATTTATGAAAACATGTTTCTTTTTGTTGTTGCTGTTACATGTAGGGAGCACAGCTGATTTGAATGGTAATGCCAATGAATTCTACTTATTGAACAACCTTATGTTCCAGGCACTTTAAAACTTTTAAAGCTTGAGGACTGTGACTTATTTATCCTTACCTTTTTAACCCATAGAAAAAACACCTAGTCTATATTAGATGCTTAATAAATAAATTAGTATAACTTGTCTAATCTTTACAGCAAACCTACAAAGTAGATAACATTTCCATATCATTGAAAGATGAGATTTATCAGGTCTGACTAAAAGCCCATGTTGGTCTGACTCAACCATGTTGAGGCCATATTTTGGATTTTTTCTAAATCTATAGTTTCACCAAAAGTAATGATTGTATATCAGTCTATTAATTTCACTTTCATTTATGTATATATCGGAGTCTTTATTACTCATAGTTATGGGCTGACATCCTAGTACACTCTCATGTTTTAGGGCTGAGGGGAGCTGAGGAAGGAGGTATTTTGTTGTTCTCATCAGTTTTTTTCCCAGGGATGAAGAGTTCTGTAAGCTTTCGTTAAGACCTTTACTTGCAATAACCCAGATTCAAGGAGATATTTTATACAGTAAGTCAGTATTCTGACCTAATAAGATTTAAGAGTTGTGAAAGTAGGACAAGCCTGCACATTCTCTCATATTTTGTTATATAAAGAAATCCTTTCTTTCTGAGATAAAGCCAAAAAGAACATAATTTTAAGCAGAAGAATAGGTTTTTCTGATTGATCTCCTTCACATTTTTGGCACCTTTTTGGTCCTTTTGGTGCACATTTCTATGCATTCATGTGACTGTGACTGAACATAACCAGAAGTCTTAAAATAATTTTAATAGAAAGCCTCCTATTATCTTGTATGAGACAACAACAAAAGTCTGTCACTATTAAAGAAGAAAAACTAAAACATTTAAACGAACATTACATTTAAAACATTTACAGTTTGGCAATAACTTCTAAGAGTCTCAAGAAAATAAAATCCAAGAGTAAGGTAGATGAGCTGGTAGGATAGTTGGATAGTTAGTATGTTAGTAAAGTTCCCCACCCCCAAAGTAATCAAGCTTAAGAATACAATGCTAACTTCCTGAATTCAGAAGGCCTTGCCTAGATCTCCCATATGGTTGTATTGACTTTGCTCTAAAAGCAGACAGAGTATCCACCCAGCAGGAGTGGTGTATCTACATATGTAGAATAACATTAGCATCATCATATAATTAACTTAGAAAACAGAACCAGTTAATAGGGTAATGTTATGATAACTGGAGCTCCAGTGAGGAAGCGCACTGTAAGAGTGTCTGCAAGAGTGAAGCTACCACTAACTGAAGAACAATCTCCAGCTTCTCCCAGGAGTAGATGGCAACCAGGCAGTCAGGTAATCTCTGAATGAACCTTGAATATCTTCTGAATGAGGGTAAGTAGAAGGTGGGAATCAAATGTTTACATTGGCCCACTAGGTTGCTTATGTATTTTCTCCCTCTTTGTCCTTAGATTAATTTTCTCACTCAAAATATAATAAGTTTGATACTCCTTGCAGTTTTAACTGATTCTCTGGTTTTTCACTTTCTACTACACACAACAGATAGGAATATTTTACTGTTCCATTATATAAAACCGTTTATTGATTCTATTTTTTTTTTCCAGCTAACACTTTATCTCCTTATCCTTAGCTGCCAAGCTCGATAAAAGTGTAAGCTATAATTCCACCCCAACTATTTGCTCGGAAGTCATTTTTGCTAGATATTCTTTTTTGTCTCTCCAGCTACCCTCTTCATTAGTTTCTCACCTTGTGTTGTGCCAAGGACACTATGAGCTGGGTTTCCTGACCTTCTGACTTCCAGTGGAGTTTTGGTAATAAGGACCAGCAGGAAATCTGAAGGTAGGAGGAAAGAGCCTGGATACCTATTTCCTTCTGTCACCCAATCCTGTCTTCTGTGATATTGTTTTGCAGTGGCTATGCCTTCCTGCAAAGCCTATGGGATGCTACAAAGTCTGGGTTCCTATCCACAATGGTAATAGCTCTTGCTGGGTTCTAACAGTCTCCCTCCTCAAGCTTCATTAGACCAAGGGGTGGTGATGGTTTTTTGCTGTAGTTAGTTCCTGTGTGTTTCATCTTCCCTTGTTGGCTTTTTTAACCTTCCTCACTTTATATAAATGGTCATTTCACCAAATTCTTTAAAACTACCCCCTTTGAACATGTCAACTGATTCCTGCTAGGGCCTTATGTAATATCCACTATTGCATATGAAGTTAGACAAGAATCCAGGATTTTTTTTTCTCTTTATAGGAAGATATTCTTCCAAATCCATCTATCAGACAGCCCTTTTGATTTGTGATGCCACTTTTAGATCCCATATATATCTGGGTCTGTCTCTAAACTTTGTACAGCATATACTGTTATTCCTTTCATCTTGCAAAAATACTAGTCTCTTCTTATGATTATATCTTGATAATTTGCAGGGTAACTTTATCATTGTATAAGTCAGGATAGACTAAATTCTGCAGCAGAAAAAAATTGCTTTTGTTTTTGTGTACCTTGATTGTAAGTTAGCTCCAAAATACTTTGATAATCTTGGTAAAAGAGTATTTTTTTTAGAGCAGTTTTAGTTTCACAGAAAAATCAAGAGGAAGGTACAAAAATTTTCTATGTACATCCTGTCTCCACACAGGCATAGCCTCCCTCATCGTTAGCATCCCATACCAGAGTGGCACATTTGTTACAATTGATGAAACTACCCTGATGCATCACAATACATCATTATTGCCCAAAGTCTAAGGTATACATTGAGGGTCACTCTTGGTGTTGTACCTTCTCTGGGTTTAGACAAACATATAATGATATATATCTGTCATTATAGCATCATACAGAGTATTTCACTGCCCCTCAAATCCTCTGTGCTCCAACTCTCATTCCTCCTGCCTCTCAGCCCCTGGTCACCACTGATCTTTTCACTCTCTTCATAGTTATGCCTTTCCTAATGTCGTACAGTTGAAATAATATAGTAGGCAGCTCTTTTGATTGCCTTCTTTTGTTTAATAGTATGCATTTAAATTTCTTCTGTGTCTGTCATTGCTTTACAGTTCATTTCTTTCTAGCCCTGAATAGTATACTATTGTCTGGATTTACCACAGCTTATTTATCCATTCACCTACTGAAGGACACCTTGGTGGCAAGATTTGGCAATTATAAATTAAGTTGCTATAAATAACAATGTGCAGGATTTTGTGTGAACATAAGTTTTCAACTCCTTTGGGTAAATGCTAAATGGCATGATTGCTGAATCATAATGAGTACATTTAATTTTGTAAGAAACTGCCAAACTGTTTTCCAAAGCGGCTGAGCTGTTTTGCATTACCACCAGCAATGAAAGAGTTCTTGTTCCTCAGCATCTCACCGGCGTCTGGTGTGGTCAGTGTTCTGATTTTGGTCACTCTAATAGGTGTGTGGGAGTGTCTCATTGTTTTAATTTGCATTTTCTTGATGACATATGATGTGGAACATCTTTTTATATGCTTATTTGCCATCCACACATCTTTGGTGAGGTGTCCATTAAGGTCTTTGGCCCATTTTTTAACTGGTTATTTTCATTTTTTGAATTCTCTTTCTATTTGGATTACAGCCTTTTATCAGATATGTGTTTTGCAACTATTTTCTTCTAGTCTGTGGCTTATTATTTCATTCTTTTGACAGTATCTTCCACAGAACACAAATGTTTAATTTGAATGAAGTCCAATTAACTAATTTTTTCATAGACTGTGACTCTGGTGTCATATCTCAAGGTTGTAGATTTTTCCCCCTATGCTATTTTCTAGAAGTTTTGAAAATTTGCATTTTATATTAAGATTTTTGATTTGCCCCGCAATTTCTAACCTTCCCATGCGCAAATTTCAAACCTGCAAACCTCCAATCCGTAGCCAGCTTTGTTATGTGTCCAACAGGACTATAACACGGCATCGGCCCCACCCTACTCCCATGCAGCTCCTCCAATAGGAACATAGCACGGCCCCTTCCGGCCCCTGTCAGGCCGATAAATACAGCCCTTTCCCCGCAACTCGCTCTCTCTCTTTTTCTTTTTTCTGTTACAGATCCTCTCTGTAACAGCCCCCTTTAATAAATCTCTTGGTCCTGGCCGGGTGTGGAGTCATTACTGGCACCGGAATTCTTTGACGGGGTACAGTTCATTATGCAGGTTCCCTTGTTGATGAGATGCCCTCCCCTCCCCTGGCAGTTTTCTACTACTTCCACTCCTTTTCTTGTAGTATTACGATGGTTGTTCAAGGTCTGCTTATGAGTGAGAGCATGTGATACTTTGTTCTTTGTATCTTTGGTAAATCACTGGGTATTATAACCTCTAAGTCCATCCAAGTTGCTGTGAAGTTCCTAATTTTGTTCTTCTTTATGGCTGCGTAATAGTCCATCATGTAAAATGATATTTAAAAAAAAATAATATAATTATCACAAAATTTAGAAACAGCCTTATTTTTTCTAACCCTTTCAAAGTTTAAATTAAAATAGGTATATTTATTATAAATAAAACATTTTTCTTCCACTATACAATTGACCCTTGAACAACAAGAGTTTGGACTGCATGGATCCACTTATATATGGGTTTTCTTCTGCCTTTACCACTCCTGACACAGCAGGACCAACCCCTCAACCTCCTCTTCCTCCTTCTCCTCAGCCTATTCAACACGAAGACAAAGAGGATAAAGACGTGTATGAGGATCCACTTCCACTTAGTGAATACTGGGTATATTTTCTCTTGCTTATGATTTTCTTAATAATATTTTTTCTCTCTTATTTTATCGTATGAATACAGTATATAATACATACATACATATAACATACAACATGTGTTAATCAACTGTTTATGTTGTAGGCTTCCAGTCAACAGTAGTTAAATTTTTGGGAAATCAAAAGTTACATGCAGGGAGTCAGTGCTCCTAACCCCTGGGTTGTTTAAGGGTGAACTGTATTTTGTTTGATTGATTGCAACATTAATACATAGATAAAAATTATTTCTCTATCAATTTGTTGTTGAATATTGCTTTTTCATTCTTCACTACTATACACAAAACTGCAATGAACACTTTTTATGTTACTCTTCATGCATGGTTAAACTAGTTTAGTCAGAATATGTAGGATATACTGAAGTCATTGGCCACAGGGTATACACTATTTTATTTTAGTTATTATTATCAAATGGTCTCCAAAATGTTCATACCAATATTCTCATCTTCTCCTCTTCTATCAACAAAACATAATTTTATTTTGTCACATTACTTTGAATTCTGGTGTTGTCTTAATTATTTTTTAGAAAAACAATATGTATATATACATATACAATATGTACATACACAAATATTGAATTGTGATCCATTTTCTTTATGTACATAGTAAACATCTGGTCTCAGTCTTCACATTCTTTTACCTTTTTCATAGTGTTATTTGCTAGACAAAAGTTTTGTTATAATTGCAATGCGGTCAAATTTATGAGATTTTTACACTATGGTTTTGTGTTTTAAAATTCATTTATTTATTCTGCCATCAGGTCGATAGTAGTTATTTCCTTCTGGAATTTTTAAAGTGTTACTTTTCATTTTAGATATTTAAAATATTTGCAATTATTGTTCATTGCTTTTACAGTATAAAATAGCAGTAGTTTTTTTTTTCCATGTTGGCAGTCAATTTTCCCTGAGTCATTTACCTGCAATGCAAGTTTTGTTATAAATACCATTTCTTTCTTTCTTTCTTTTTTTTTTTTTGAGTTCAAATCTCACTCTGTCACCCAGACTGGAGTGCAGTGGCTGCTCCCGGCCACCACAGACTCCACCTGCTGGGCTCCGGTGATCCTTCTGCCTCAGCCTTCCAAGTAGCTGAAACTACAGGCGCGCACTACCACACCCGGCTAATATTTTGATTTATTGTAGAGATGAAGTCTCGCCAAGTTGTCCAGGCTGGTCTCGAACCCACGGGCTCAGGCAATCCACTCACCTCGGCCTCCCAAAGCGCTGGGATTACAGCCTGAGCCACCGAGCCCAGCCATAAATACCATTTCTACACACATGAGGATATCTCCAAGTCATTTGTTTCTATTTCATTGGTCTACCAGATTATACCTATGCTATTCTACAGTAGTTTACATAAATTTATAATTAATCTTGTTAATCACAAGCAACCATACTTTATCATTTTTCTTCAAAGATTTTTTGGCCCTGTTTTTTAATGTGAATTTTAGGGTCAGTTTCCAAAATTCAATAACCATCTTTTGTTTGCTATTTAATTGAACTTTCAAGATATTTATATATTAATTGGGAATAATGTCATCTTTATGATGTTCATCTTTATGGTCCGCTCTTTATGTTTGCTCATTCATAGTAAACTTCAACAGTATTTTTTTAACTTTTCCATAAAGATATTGCATTTTGTTAGGACTTATTTCCTGGAAACTGAGACTTTCTGTTGCTATTGTTAAAAAGTTATTTTT
This sequence comes from Carlito syrichta, assembly GCF_000164805.1. NCBI lineage: Eukaryota > Metazoa > Chordata > Mammalia > Primates > Tarsiidae > Carlito > Carlito syrichta. The sequence goes on along the minus strand of NW_007252233.1, from coordinate 36,295 downwards.
AAATCATGTTGTTGAAGTGTTCATTATAGGTGTTCATTACAGGTGCCTTGATTTTTTTAGTCTATTTTGTCTTACTTTAATATCATCTCATCAGGTTTCTTTTGAATAATAATGGAATAATACATATTTTTTCATTTTTCAAAATTTCTGATATTTTATGTTAGGTATATTTTTGTAAACACATGGAACTAGATATATTTAATCTACTTTTGTTAAATTTATCTTTTATTATTTACATAAATCAATACAAATTAATGACAATTTGGAATTAATTCTATTTTGCGTTTAATTCCTCTTTTTCATCCCCTTTTTCTACTCTTTTCCTTATGCATTCTTAAGGAATGCTTTTAGCCTACAGTAACAGAAAATCTTAGAATGATGAAATAAATAAAAATTTATTTTTCTAATGTAACAAGAATTCCAGAGGTGGGCATAGGTCTGCCACCTCAGTAATGATTTTAGGAACCTGGACTTTTTATTTATTCCCACTCTGTAATTTTTAAATTTGTTTTTATTCTTTTAGTCTCATGGTTACAAGATGTTTGCTGTATATCCAGGCATCACTTCTGCCAGTCAGTCTTAACTGTATAGGAGTTTCACACCAGTGCTCTTGCAAAGATTAAATGAGCAAATACAGTGCTCAGCATATTTTAAGCTCTCTGTTTGTGTTAGTTATTAACAGTTCTTCCTTTCTAGCTTGGAAATGATTCCTCACCCCTTGATTCCTGTATACTTGTTTCTGACTCAAAGTCCAGGTAATATATTGTACTACATCCCTTTGGCAGGAATCTCCTGCCAAACTCTAGGAGATGCTATTCTCAAACTGTTTCTTTCATGTCAACAGTGCCTCCTGCAATTTGGCTGTTTACAACCTACTTATCCACATGTGGGTGGTACTAGACTCAGGATTCTTAGTAAAAGAGACACTCAAGATTATTATTGTTCTTGATAAATTCAAAATACAATTTCTATTAAAAGTGAGATTATTCAGTAGTAAATTTAGTAACATATCTTAGAAGAACAAAAGATAGAATGTTTATTCTGTGGATTAATTGTTATGGCTCTCCACCTCCTTTGAAAACTTGCTACCTAATTCCAGTTTTCTCAATTGATTGACGTTAACCACCACCCTCTCTTAGTAACCCTTTCTAATAACAAACAGCTATAATTTCTCCAAGTGCTCGAGTAGCAAAATAAAAGTCTATCTGCTCTTATAGTCAGTTTATATAGTTATACTCCAAGTGGTTATTAATAACATTATAATGCTTTTCAGCCCACATAGATCTGATATGGTACACATGCTTGGTGTTATTATTTCCAATATTAGTAGATTCTCATTATTTTTTTAAAGAAGCTTGAAATTATGAAAATAAATTGAGTGAATTATAATATTCAGATTGGCTGAGAGTATACTATTTGGTACTGCAAGAATTGGGATATAACTATAGCACATACAAAATAATCCTTAAAAACAACTCAAATACTTATAGTGGATTTACATGAGTGTTCTGAGAAAAATAAAGCAGACTAAATTATTTTTAAATAATCAAGACATTAATAAATATTCAAAGAATAAGAGAAATAATAAGGAAGTTTGAAAATAAAGGCAATGACTTGATAGATTTTTAAAAATTAAAATCTACCTTAATTAATTAACTAATTTTATTTTAGAGTTGTGAGGTACAAGTGAGGATTTGCTACATAAGTAGCCTGCATCAGGTGAAGTGTGGGTCTTTTGCTCTTCCCTTGTTAGTGAACCAGGTACCCACTGTGTTGCCATGTGCCCCTCCTTCCACCCTTTTTTCCTTCCCTAGCAGTGCCTGGTTTCTGCCAATCCTATCCCTGTGCTAGTGTGACTACTGTTCAGGGCCAGTTTATAAGTGAGAACACGCAGTACTTAGTTCTTTGTTTCTGAGATAGTTCATTAGTATAATTGTCTCCAGCTGCATCCAAATTGCTGTGAAGGCTATGATTTTGTTCTCCTTCAAGGTTGCATAATATTCCATATTGCATATGTACCACATTTTCTTTATCCAGTCCACTTTCAGTGGATATCTGGGTTAGTTCCATGTTTTTTCTATTGTGAATAGTGCTGTAATAAACATGCTTATGCAGAAGTCTTTTTGGTAGAGTAATTTATGTTCCTCTGGGTATATTCTCTGGAGAGGGATTGCTGGATCACATGGAGTTCAATTTTCAGTTCTTTGAGAAATCAACACACTGCTTTCCATAGAGCTTACATTCCCACCAACAGTGTAGGAGTGTCCCCTTTTCTCTGCAGCTGTGCCAGCACCTGTTGTCTTTTGACTTAATGATAGTCATCCTTACAGGCGTTAGGTGATATTTCACTGTCGTTTTGATTTGCATGTCTCTTATGATTAGTGAGGCTGGGCATTTTTTCATGTGTTTGTTGGCTACTTGTAAGTCATCCTTTGAGAAGTGTCTGTTTATGCCCTGTGCCCACTTTTTAATAGGGTTGTTCATTTTTTTCTCTTTCAGTTCTTTTAAGTTTCTTGTAGATCCTGGATGTTAGGTCTTTGTCAGATGTTAGGTCTTTCTCCAGGTATAGAATCATATAATCTACAAAGAGGGATAACCTAACTTCCTCTTTTCCTATTTGGATACCCCTGATTTCCCTCTCTTGCCTAATTGTTCTTGCTAGGACTTCCAGTGCCATGTAAATTGGAGAGGAGAAAGTGGGCATCCTTGTCTTGCTCCAGTTCTTAGGGAAAATGTTTCCAACTTCTGCTCAGTAAGCAAAATGTTGGCAGCAGGTTTGTCATAGATGGCTCTTACTGTTTTGAGAAAAGTTTCTTCTACACCTTGGTGTTTGAGGGTTTTTATCAAGAAGTGATACTGGATTTTATCGAATGTTTTCTCTGAGTCTATTGAAATAATTATGTGGTTCTTGGTTTGACGCCTCTTAAGGTGCTGAATTATGTTTATGGTCTTGTGAATATTGAACCAAACTTGCATCCTGGGAATGAAGCCAACTTGGTCATTGTGGATAATCCTTGAAATGTGTTGTTGGATACAATTTGCTAGAATCTTGTTGACAATTTTCACATCTATGTTCATCAGGGAAATTGGTTTGTAGTTATCTTTCCTTGTTGGGTCTTTGCCAGTTTTCAGTATCAGGATGATATTAGCTTTATAGAATGAACCAGGGAGAATTCCTTCCTTCTTGATTTCCTGGAATACTTTCAATAAGATTGGTATCAGCTCTTCCTTGTATGCCTTGTAGAATTCAGCTCATCCAGGGTTGTATTTGGTGGGGAGCTTTTTTATAACTAAGTCAATTTTCTAGATTGTTATTGGTCTGTTTAGGGTTTCAACTTTGGGAGGTTGTGTGATGCCAGGAAATCTTCCATTTCTTCTAGATTTTCTAGTTTATTTGCACACAGATGTTCATAGTAACCTCTGATAATCTTCTGAATTTCTTCAGGGTCAGTTGTGACGATGCCTTTTTTGTTTCTAATCATGCTTCTTTGTACTTTCTCTCTTTTTCAAGTCAATCTGGCCAGGTGTCTGTCATTCTTATTTTTCCAAAGAACTAGCTTTTTGTCTTGCTCTTTTCTAAAATATTTTGTTTTCTATATTCGCAATTGTGATTTTATTTTAGTAATCTAGATTTTTCTACTGAAATTAGGTTAATTGTTCTTGACTTTATAGCTCCTTAGGTAAGGCATTAGGCTGTTTACTTGTGATCACTCTATTTTCTTGATATTAACATGCGATGTTATGAACATCCCTCTCAACATTGCTTTCATGACATCCCAGAGATTTTGATAAGATGTCTTTGATTTCATTTGTTTCTAGGAATTTTTTTATTTCTGTCTTGATTTCTCTGTTGACCTAAAAGTCATTCAGCAGTATGTTTTGTGCCCATATCTTTGTGTGTTTTGGTGGATCTTGTTTGTGGTGATATTTAATTTTATTTCCCTGTGATCTGAGAAGATGCTAGGTATTATTTCAACCTTTTGAAATTTGTTCATGGTTAATTTATGCCTAATAATGTAATCAATCTTGGAGTATGTTTCATGTGCTGTTGAGTAGAATGTATACTCAGTAGTTGCTGGGTGGATTTTTCTGTAGATACCTATAGATCCATTTGGTTGAGTGTGAAGTTAAGGTTTCAGATCTCCTTGTTGGTTTTTTGCCTCAAAGTTCTATCTAGGGCTGTTGTCAGGGTATTGAAATCTCTGACTATGATTGCATAAATGTCTATGTCTTCTCTTGGTTTACTTAGCAATTGTTTTATTAAACCAGGTGCTCCTGCGTTGAGTGTATATATATTTAAGAGGGATATTTCTTGCTGGTGGATTGAGTCTTTAATAATTATGTAGTGTACTTCTGTGTTCTTTTTAACTTTTATTAGTTTAAAGTCTGTTCTGTCAAATATAAGAATAGCTACCCCTACTCTGTTTGTTTTTCATTTACTTGGTAGGTAGGTCATTTTGCAGGCTTTCACCTTGAGCCTGTGGGTACCTTTTGCAGTGAGATGTGTTTCCTGGAGGCAGCAAAATTTTGGATCATGTTTCTTTATTCAGTTTGCTAATCTTTGCCTTTTTAGTGACTCATTCAGTCCATTCACATTCAAGTTAATTATTGATATGTGAGAGTTTATCCTTTTCATAGGGCTCTTAAGGGGTTGCTTTGCTTCTTTTTTAATATATGTATATAATGGATGATATGTAACCTCTGTTAACTCTGTGCTTGCCTGTACTTCTGTGATGGGTGTAACCATTCTTTTGGTTTTGTGCTCAAAACTTTCTTCAGCATCTCCTTGAGTTTTGGTATGGAGGTGGTATATTCTCTTAGGGATTGGATGTCTTGGAAATATTTTAATTCTTTATAACTGATGAAGCTTAGCTTAGTAGGGGTAGGAAATTCTTGGCTGGAATTCCTTATCTTTGAAAACATTAAAGATGGGACTTCTGTCCCTTTAGGCTTGTAGGGGTTCTGCTGAAGAGTCTGCTGCAATTCTGATGGGTCTTCCCTTATATGTGGTCTGTCATTTCTCTCTAGCTCCCTTTAGGATTTTTTTCTTTCATGCTTACTTTTGGAGGTGGATTACCATGTGTCTTGGAGATAGGCTTCTCATGTAGTACCTTGCAAGAGTTCTCTGAATTTTTTGCACTTGGATGGTCTCTTTCTAATGAGATATGGGAAATTCTCTTGGATGACCTCATGGAAGGCTTGTTCCATAGTGTTCTCAGTTTCTCTTCTGTTTCAGAGATTCCAATCAACTATAGATTTGGCTTCTTTATGTAGTCCCACCCCTCTCATAAGCTTTGCTCGTTCTTTTTCAGTTCTTTCTCTTTGTTTTTGTCAGACTGGGTTAGTTCAATATTTTAGTCTTTAAGCTCTGAGATTCTTTCCTCTGCCTGATTATTCTGCCCCTTGGCCTGTTATTGTGCTTTGAAATTTCAGGAAGGAATTCTTTATTTCCAGAATTTCAGAATGGATCTTTCTTACGTTGGCCAACTCAATTTTACTTCCTGTACAACTTGGGTGATCTTTGCTTCTACCTTCCTGTGGTTTTCCTTAGCAATTTTAGCCATCCAATATTTGAATTCTGTGACTGTTATCAGGGACAGGTTGTTCTAGGTGGCTTCTGTTGTTTGGGGGCTGATAGCTACTGTTTAAAGTAATATCTCTTTCAAGCTTTGAGGATTGGTGGTGTTCTCCTACTGGTTCTTCCGTGTCTGTGAGAAGCAACTCTTCTCCTTTTATTGTTCCGTGTCTGTGAGAAGCAACTCTTCTCCTTTTATTGTTATTCTTATGTTTTGTTGTTTTGCAGCTAGATAAGGTCTTATTGTCTTGGGGCCTTTTCTGTCATCCAAAATAGTTGACTCAGGAAGAGACAGAGTGGTTTTCACTTCTACTCTGCAACACTTGTTTGACAGTGTTCTTCACTCAAAGTGACTTTCTATTAAAGTTTTTTCAGTGGTCAGACTGGCCAGACTGCTTTCCAACCTCCATGGGAACTCACTGTGTGAACCAGGTTGGGGGATGGGCCCCTGGTTAGCTCACTCTTCACAGCCCTGAACTGTTCCTGACAGGAAACAGTGCTTTCAGAGACCTTTTGTGTATTCCCTTCTCCCATCCAAGTCTGTTCTCAACAGTTGAAAAACAGCAGATTCCCTGTCATGGAGGGACCTGCCAACTGGGTACATGAGGTGGGCAGGAAAACCTTCTTGGTATGGAGGGGGAGGTTGACTGCCAGACAATGGCAGCAGGCACCAAATGAATATGACAGGGAAGTGAGCTTTCCCAGCCTAGGAGCCAGGCTCCAACAGCAGGGAGTGCACTAAGGGACTGACTTGTGTAGGTATCATAGCACAGGTGTAGTCTCAGCTCTGCGTGGGCTCCAGCCACATGCTGCTGTGTCCCAACCAGGTCTTTCCCACATGGAACCAATGATCTGCATGCAGCTAAGATGAGGGGAACCAACCCATATCATGTCAGAAGCACTCATCCCCAGCAAGGCTGCAGATGCTGGATGGGGCAACCTGGTTCCAATGTTGGCTGTCCAGACTTTCTCCTCCTTGGTCCCAATGGATTCAAACAGACCTCTAAATAATGCAGGGTGCTTCCTCCATCCAATGCCATTCAAATTGTCTGAGTTTTCCAGGAGCTGGGTCTGTTCTCTGTTTTGCTCAGCAAGAGAGGTGTAGCTTGGTTACTCCCTGGGGGCTATCTTGGGTCTCCCTACCTTAATTAACTTATAAAATGTGTTCATGTTTTGCAGTATGAAGCCCATTCTCCTGAACATTATACATTTAATAATAAAATTAAAATCTTTGCTATATTATGATTCACAATTTTGTTTTAATATAAAGAAGCTGCCATTTATATGCTTGCATGTGATCACATCCCCTCTCTCTTCTACAAAAAAAAATTTTTATGTGGGGATTCTCAGTTATAGCATGCAAAATATTAATAATTTTGTATATAATTTTATTTATTGTGCTTAATATAGGAACTAGTTAAGTCATCTTCAGAGAATTAATTTTATAGTGCATCCAATATTGTAAATATATTGTGACAATATATGCTTAGCCAGAGTAAGTCAGAAGGAAAGAGTAGAATGCTGAATTTCTAGAAATAGTCCTCATGACACATTTGAAAATGCACAAAATGAATTATCTATTAATTCTTCATGAACTTCAAAACTTTTTCACATTAATATAAAATTTTATAGAATATCAACCTATTTCAGAAATTTGTCACAGTTGACTGTTGTGTTTTTCATTGTAATTAAAACTCTTCTAAAGTTTTCATAATATAAGAGGTTATCACACTTGTTATAATTATTATTTACATCCTTTATTATTTAAAAAGTTCTAGTGTTTGCATTTTCCTGCTTCCTTCATATTTAGTAGACAATTTTTAGCATCATGTGAGTTTTTTTAATGTGTATATGTATGGGTATGTGTTTTTAGTTTTACCATAATCCTGATTACTTCATTTAGAATCACAGATTTTAATGCACACTTGGAAATGACTTACATATAAGTACACATGGTCTAGTATACATCATCTAACATATTCTCTTATTTTATCTGTCTAAATTCCCTTTCCTCTTCCACCACTACCTTTAATACATCTGCCCCAAAATTAATATGGTCTGTTAAGTTGGGAACTAGCATACTCTATTTTGTTTCCACAATTATTGACCCAGATATGGGTTTCTGATCCACATAGAAAATATCAGAGTGCTTCACCAAGGATGTTATGAGACAGTTATTTGGGTCCAGAGTGTAAAACTCGGCCTTAGAGCAGCCAGCAGCTCTACCCCTAGTCTCATGGAACAACCTGAGAAAAGGCCAACTTTTGGAGAAAAGTAGAAAATAGACTTGAGAACTAGACAGGTCAAATGCTGGTATTTCCTGAGGTCATTTCTACCTGTGAATTTCTCAGCATGATAATAAATAAACATTCTTTTGCTTTATCTTTGTGTTATTTTCTGTCAATTACAAGTGAAAAATTCTGCCTCATCTTAGGTAAAGTTGAAGAAATATTATGTTAAAAAATAGCTCCAGGTTTATTTTTAACTTTCTTAAAGAAAAATTAATGCCAGCCAAGAATCGTATATCCTTACAAACTACTTTTCATAAACAAGAAGAAATAAAGTCTGTCTCAGATAGGTAAACACTAAGCAAATTTATCATCACTAGACTTACCTTACAAGTCACAAGAAATGCTTAGAGGAGTTCTAAACATGGAAATGAGAGGACAATACTTGTTACCACAAAAGCACAGTAAATACAAAGTTCACAGATCCTATAAAGCAATTACACAATTGAAACTACAAAGCAACTAGCTAACAACACTATGACAGAAACAAAGCCTCGCATATTAATATAACCTTGAATGCAAAGGGCCTCAATTCTCCACTTAAAAATATAGACTGGCAAAATGGATTTTTTAAAAAGCCCAACCATCTGCTGCCTTCAAGAGAATAACTAATGTGCCTTGACGCTCACAGACTCAAGTAAACAATCTCAAGAAAAACAAGTACAAACTAAACCAAAAGCTAGTATAAGAAAATAAGTAAGCAGTATGAGGTCAGAATTACATGATAGTAAGACAAAAAAAATCAGAAAAAGGATCAACAAATTGAAAAGCTGTTTTTTCAATAGCATAAAAAAATGATAGTCTGCTAGTTAGATTAACTAAGGAAAAAAGATTCAAATAGCATAATCAGAAATAATAAAGGTGACATTACAATAAATACCTGAGAAATAGAAAAGTTTCTCAGACACTGCAATAAATATCTCTATCTATACAAACTAGAAAACCTAGAGGAAATGGAAAAATTATCGGAAACATACAACCTTCCAAGACTGAATTAGGAAGAAACTGAAATTCTGAACAGACCAATAATGAGTTATGAAATTGAATGAATTAAAAAAACAAAAACAAAAAACTACCAACTAAAAACAGCCCAGGATCAGATGGATTCACAGCCAAATTCTACCAGACATACAAAGAAGAGATGGTACCAATCTTATTGGAAATATTTCAAAAATTGAGAAGTAAATATTTCTCCTTAACTCATTCTATAAAATCAGTATTATCCTGATATGAAACTCTGGCAAGTACACAACAAAAAGAAAATTGTAGACCAATATCTCTGATGAACACAGACACAAAGATCCTCAACAAAATACTAGCAAACCAAATCCAACAGTGGAAAACTAATTTATCACAACCAAGTGAGGTTTATTTCAGGGATTCATAAATGGTTTAACATATGCAAATCAATAAGTATGATTCATCACATAAAAAGAATTGAAAACAAAGACCATATCATTATTTCAATAGATGCAGAAAAAACATTTGACAAAATCCAACATCCATTCATGATAAAAACTTTCAATGAACTAGGCATGGAAGAAGCATACCTTACAATAATAGGAGCCATATATGACAAACTCACAGCTAACATCATGTAGAATGAGGAAAAATTAAAAGCATTCCCCCTAAGAACGGGAACAAGACAAGGATTCAACTCTTATCCCTCATAGTCAATGTTGTACTGGAAGTCTTAGCCACAGCAATCAGGCAAGAGAAGGAAATGAAAGTCATCCAAGTAGGAAAAGAGAGTGTCAAATTATCTCTGTTCACTGACAATATTATTCTATACCTAGAAAACCCTAAAGCTTCCATCAAGAGGCTTCTAGATATGATAAACAACCTCAGTAAATTTCAGGATACAAAATTAATGCACAAATATTAGTTGCATTTTTATACACCAACAATACTCAAGTTGGGAACCAAATCAAGAGTTCGATTCTATTTACAATGGCCAAAAAAAATTAAAATACTTAGGAATACACTTAGCCACCATGATGAATGGTCTACGATAAGAACTACAAACACTGTTGAAAGAAATAAAAGATGACACAAACAAATGAAAAGACATTTTATGCTCATGAATAGAAAGAATCAATACTGTTAAAATGACTATACAGTCCAAAGTAATCTACAGATTCAATGCAATTCCTATCAAATTACCAGTGTAATTTTTTCACAGAATTAGGAAATATAATTCTGAAATTCACATAAATCTCAAAAAGAGTCTGAATAACACAAACAATCTCAAGCAAAAAGAATAAAGCTGGAGGCATTGTATTACTTAACTTCAAAGTATACTGCAAAGCTATAGCAACCCAAGTAGCATGTTACTGGTACAAAAACATGCATATAGATCAGTGGAACAGAACACAGAATCCAGAAATAAAGTCACATACCTACAACCAACTGATCTTTGATAAAGCCAACAGAAATAAACAATAAGGAAAGTACATTCTATTCAATTATGTTAAGAAAATTGGATAGCCATATGCAGAAGATTAAAACTGAACCCCAACCTCTTACCACATACAAAAATTAACTCAAGATGAATCAAAGACTTAAATGTAAGACCCAAAACTATAAAAATCCTAGAAGAAACCTTTCTAGACATTGGTTAAGGCAAAGAATGCATGACTAAGAACTCAAAAGCAAAATGCATCAAAAACACAAATAGACAAATGAAGCTTAATTAAAGTAAAGACCCTCTGCACAGCAAAAGAAAAAATCAACAAAGAGAAAATATTTGCAAACTATGCATCTGATAAAAAACTAATATCCAGAATCAATAAGAAACTTAAAAGAGATAAAAACAAATAATCTCACTAAAAAGTAGGCAAAATATATAGAATCAAAGAACAGAGTAGTACCACATTCTGCTCTCATTCACAAGCAGACCCTGACCATTTACTACAAGAAAGGAACTGGCAGTGGTGGGACACTGCGATGGTGGGTGTGGGGGAGGGGGACACAACATCAGTAAGGGTATCTGATCTCACACCAGGCAAAGGGAGTTCCAAATTTTACCTATACGATACCACTTTTATACCTAATGCTGAATTGCACCCCACATCTTAAAAATAATAAATAAATAATACAAAACAAGATATGCCATGATTTTAAAAATCTGTTAATAGAGACTTTCATTGAAAAACAACAACAACAACAAAAAAGACAAACAAGTGGCCAAGAAACATTTGAAAAAATGCCCAACATCATTAATCATCAGAGAAATGCAAATTAAAACCACAATGAGATTCCACTTTAAACCAGTCAGGATGGCCATTAACACATTAAAAAAATAACAACTGTTGATGTGGATGTAGTGAAAAGGGCACACCTATATTCTATTGGTGGGAATGTAAATTAGTTCAGCCTCTCTGGAGAACAGTGTAGAGACTTCTAGTCAACATAGAAATCCTACTACTAGGTAGGTATCTACCAAAGGGGGCAAAAATCATTTTATCAAAAAGACACCTGCACATACATGTATGTTTATCCCAGCACTATTCACAACAGCAAATCATGTAATCAATCTATGTGCCCATCAGTGTCAATGATTGGATAAAGAAAATGTAGTATGTATACACCATAGAATGCTACCCTGCCATAAAAAAGAATAAAGTAATAATAAAATCATGTCCTTTGCAGCAATATAGATAGAGCTGGAGGCTATTATCCTAAGTGAACTGAGAAACAGAAAATCAAATACTGTATGCTGCATGTTCTCACTTGTAAGTGGAAGTTAAACAATGGGTACACATGAATCTAAAGATGGAAATAAAAGACACTGGGGATTCCAAAAGAAGTGATGATGGGAGGGGGGTGAGACTTGGGTGCAATAATCACTCTTTAGGTACTGGGTTCACAAGTAGCCCAAACCTCAACATTATGCAATATGCCCATGTAATAAACCTGCCCATGCACATCCTGAATCTAAAATAAGATATCATAAAGTAAAATGCAAAAGTTGCCTTCTGGAAGTAACTAAAATATGTTAAAATTATTTAATATTGTTTTAAAATTAATTAAAAATAATTTAGGCACAGAGAGTATAAAGAATATATAATAAACACTCATGAAATGACTGCCCTCTTAAGAAACAGAATAAATTCAGGTGAAGCCAAGTATCTAACACTCCCTCAATTGCTTCCCTCCCTCTCACTCCCAAAGTAATCATTATTAAGTTGATTATTATAATTACCTTACTATTTTAATTTATATATTTGTATCTCTATGTATCTATACCTATGCATATAAGAATCCTGAAACAACTTGCAAAGTCTAAGCACTTTTCACTACAGGAGATTATAAACCTGGTCCATGACATTATTATTTCTTTCCTGAATAATCACAGCAAATAGCAATCAGTTCTTTCCTCTTCCTTCCTTACTTTCCTTCAGAATATTCTCAAAAGATTAGTCAGGATCATCCTTTTAAAACTTAAGTCAGACTGTTTAATTCCTTGACTCAAAACTCTCCAATTCTCTCCCACACCATTTCATGAATTCAAGTTTTTGCAGTGTTCTACAAGGCTCCTTGTTCCCCTTCTGACCTCATCACCTGTCATTCTCTCCCTTGCTTTCTTCACTCCAGTCATACAGACCTCCTTTTCTGGATATGCTGGACTTGCTTCTGCCATTCAGATGGAAGGATCCTTCTCAGGTATTTACACAGATTTCTCCCTCATTTCCTTCAGTGTATACCCAAGTATAACCTTCTAGTGAGGCCTTTTCAGGTAACATTATCCCCAACTTTTATTTTTTTAACTGCAGATGCTCAGAATTCAGTTACTCACATTTCTCAGTTCACAGTATGCAAAAACTCAATTAGCATCTGTCCCTTCAAGGACACTTATTTGTTTGGTATTGTTTTATTTATATTTTTCCCTTTCATCCCATTAACTTCATCACCCTTATCACCTTCACCACAGGCAACTGATCTTGAGTATTTAATGTACATACATTCAATTCAACTTCCATATATTTATTCATGTGAATGTTTATATAAAGGTGTATCTGTAAAAAATATCTAGTGATAGGGCTTATTTATTTTTAAGTAAAATTATAAAGTGCTATACATTTCATTCTTAATTTTTTTCCCCACTCAAAATTATGTTTTTTAAATCTATTGATTTTATTATATGGATACCTAGATAATTTTTTCTGACTGCTGCATAGTACTGTTGCCAGCATATACTTGTAATGGATTTCACTGTTGGGAGCCAGCCATGGAGGCCTGCCTGCTGACAAAGTCCAGGGGGCTGAAGACCCAGGGTCATAAAGCGAACCTGGGCAGCTGAGACCCTTGCTTCTTCTACTTTTGTTATTAGTGCAGCTGAAAAGTTCTGAGGATGGAAAGCAAAATTCCACTCACACCTCCACTACCCCTTGCAAAAAGGCAAGAGGGGAATTCATGAGAAAATTACCTTCCCTTCATTTGAATTCCTCCCTAAGTTTCCACGTCCCCGGTCTCCTGGTATTAAACCATACAATCACTTGATTAAACATTGTAGTTGGGAAAATTGTAAAAAATCAGAAAGTGCTCGATTTAATGTTTGTCAGGGAACTCACTGGTCTTGCCAGGAAATTATCAATAGAGATTTTAAATATCATGTGTGTGTAGATAATTACTTGTAAGATTTTATTTCTTCTGATTGGTGACTAATTGGAGAAATTTGAGAAGCTACAGTTTGTATTTTTAGGAAGAGTGCCAAAGCAAAAATAATATTTACTTAATTTCTTAATTTCTACATGTGGTATATTATGCTTAAGAAATTAGCAATCACATAAATATTAGAGCACCCTTGCCTTTACTTCCCTTTGTTAAGGAGGCTTGTAATTCTGGTTAGGGATTGTAACTGAGGTGACTTGAGACCGAGGTTTTTTGTTTTGCAAACATTGAAGTTCATTTTCCCTAAGAGGGGATAATTGACGCGGATTGTAAATACCAGGTGTAACATTGTGGAAATCTAATCAGGCCAACTTGCAGCTAAGAAACCTTGAAATGTTGTTTTACCCCAGCTAGTTGCAAACTGCTGTGTGAAGGTCACAGGTGTGACTTGCTAATTATGTAACAATTATAGTGCTTAGAACTTGGTAGTGATTTATAATGTAATAGTTATAGGAATAAGTAAGTTTTGTATGGACATTAAGAAATGGTAATCATTAGAAAATGTTAGGAGTTTATAAGATTTATAGTTAATGTTTAGGATGATAATCTTTTCAGATCAAAATAGGATGAACAAAGATACATTGCCTATCTGGTCCATTAAATTGAAACTGATTGCCTTGAAAACAAAAAACATGTAGGGTATAAAAGGAGTTCGAAAAGACAATAAATTGGCATTTGTCCTGCTTACAGCAGAGTCAGTGTCCAAGTTTTTCTCCTGCACCTATGCTTTCCCTCCTTCAGGAAACCCTGACCCACTGGAGCTGGACCCCGGCATTTTACATATGTGTTTCTCTAGTTATGAACACAATGATTGTCTCCAGTTTCTTAAAACCACAAAAATGCTGGAAGTAATCTCCTTACTTTGTAAATCTTTACTTACCAAATAATTTAACTTTCTTTAACATTATTTTATATTTAATTTGTGCCTTTATAGTAACAAAGCAATTCTTTATTGTTCCTTGAACAAAGTTTTCAATAATATAAACTAAGACATTATTCCATGTATCCCTCTAGCCCTCTATCTTCTCATTGATGAATCATTTCAACTCACAGTCTGGCAAAGAAAGTGAATTTCAAAAGATTATTATAATACAGTGTAATTAGTGCAATGATAGATGCACTGAGAGGAGCAAGAGAACTTCCCTAACATGTCCAAGTGAAGTAGGCCCACAGGTAGTTTCTTGGAAAGGGTAAGCTGAGGAGTAGGTCTCAATGGATGAATAGGTGTTTTCCAGAATGAAGTGGTTTGAGAGTGATCGCATTAAGAAAAGAGACCAGCACGAGCAAATATAAAGAGAGAGAAGCCTCAGAACCTATGTGGAAAATTCCACACAATTTTGATATAACCAGGATTTAAAGCCAGAGAAAAGATATGTCAGGAGATAAATTGGAGAAGTAGGGTACCTGCATAACAGACATTTGTATACCTAATCCTGAATTGTACCCCACATCTTTAAAATAGAAAAAAGAGAGAAAATGAATTGGAGAAGTAGAAAGAGAGGTTATTGTATTAAAGCCTATCTACTGCTATGTAGTTGATGGTGATCATAGAAGCTGTATGCTAAAGAGTAACAAAGTCAGATTAGATAGTGGCTGTAAAAAATAGATTTGAAGGTAATGATACTTCATCTTCAAAAGTTCCAAACATATACTAAGAGATCAATTAGGAAACTAGGCATTTCTTTTGGAGAGATGTGATGAAAACTCAGGCAGTACTTAAGATGAAAAAGAGAAAAGCACTTTAAGAAATACTTATAAGCAAGGACTTGGCAATTTTCCAGCTGTGGAAATGAGACTGAATGGAAGAACAGCATAACTAAACTTGAGATATCAAATACAGGAAGATAAGGAGATTGCAGGTTAAGAGTTAGTATAGTCTTCTTGTGAAACAAACAAGCAAAAGTAAATTGTTACATTTTTCCATACAAATAAATTTGCATATTTAAAGTTTTAAATGTCTTTAAAAGTTTTGTGTTAAAATCAGCAAGGAAATATTCTTAATACACTAGGCAACTGTATTTCTTCAAGTAATATAAAATTTTCTATTTCCATAACATGCTTCCATGTTTGCCATTATAACAATTTTTTTTTTTGAGTTGGAGTCTCACTCTGTCACCCAGACTGGAGTGCAGTGTCCGCTCCCAGCCACTACAGCCTCGACCTGCTGGGCTCCAGCGATCCTTCAGCCTCAGCCTTCCAAGTAGCCAGAATTACAGGCATGCGCTACCATGCCTGGCTGATTTTTTAATTTATTGTAGAGATGAGGTCTCGCTGCCCAGGCAGGTCTCGAACCCGCGGGCTCAGGAAATCCACTCACCTCAGCCTCCCAAAGGTGCGGGATTACAGGCTGAGCCACAGAGTCTGGCTCATTATAACAATTCTACCTAGATTGATTCTAGATAGTATTTTGGCAAAAAGAATAATTAGTGACTCATTAATTAATAAGGACACAATTTCTAAAAGCAGATTTTAAAGTAACTAAATCATTCCATTCCATCTCATTCCATCCTTTTAAATTGTAACACAGAGAGAGGTTGGAATGAGGGAGCTAAAGTGAGTTTCTCCTACAGAGTAAACCAAGATACAGTTTCCTCAGAACCTAGAGAGAAACAGATTCAGCATCATGCCCCAGGAGTCTTCAAAACAGTGATAATAACCAATTTTTTGAGAAAAAAAAAGAAAAAGAAAATCACAGACCTGGGCTGGAACTGGCTGGCTTCTTGCCTGTACCACTACAATCCACCACAGCCTTCAGACACAGTGGGGAAGGTGAATGATGAGAATTCAGGAGTTCTGTGCTGCTTTCTTGAACTTGCGGGCTTCCTGTGCTTTATGGGTCCCTAGTCCCTCATGGAAAATTGCCTGACCTATAGCCATGCTCTGTCATGGAGTGGTACAGGAAAAAAGCCTTGAGCAAGTGCCAGCCACCATCTCCAGGAACTCAATCCTTGCAGGGTGGAGTAGCTGCTTTCCAGACCGCTTGGGAAAGAATGGACCCCAAAAACAAACTTCCAGTTTGCTGGAAGTTCCTAGCTGGGCAGGATGCCTAAAAACACCTGAGCCCCTGAGGCCAGCTGCACCCTGACATTCAGACCACAGATTGCCTGAGGCCAAAAGTGGGAGCCATGTGAGATGCCATAGCAACCTCTCACTTCCCTTGTGAACTCTTCCATGCCTGCTCTGCACAACAGTGTTACCCCAATGGCCTGGAGCTCCCTCCTAATACCCACCAGGGAAGTTTAAGAATGCACACATATGGGGTACTTCAGCTTCATTCCCCCTGTACGACCCCTGAAGACTTAACACAGACAAAAAACAGGAAATTCCCAGATCCTGCCCTCAGTCAAGGATGGCTGGGAATTTTCTTGGAGCAACACTTATCAAGGAGAAATCCTACAGACACCATCACCATCAAAATTGGTTTTCTCCCACAAGTGCCAACTTCTGGGTGGAGGTCAACAGTACAGCCAACTACATTGGATATAACACCTTAGCCTTGTGGAAGACTGAATGAGGAAGACATTTGGAAGAATCCCAAATGCCAGCATACAATTTCCAAGTCACTCTGGCCATTCTGGATGCCATGAGCCAGTGCAGTTACACAGCAGGGCTGCCACATCTGACAACTGAGAAACTCACCACACCAAGGCTATACATAACCTAGAACCCTACAGTGCCTATGTCAGGCTGCTGCCAACCTCAAGTAAAAAAAAAATTATCTACCCAAATAAGAAGGAACCAGAAAAATAATTCTGACAATATGAAAAAACAGTTTTCCAACACCCTTAAAAGGCCATACTGACTCTTCAGCAATGAACCCAAACCAAAATGAAATTATAGAATGTCCAGACATAGAATTCAGAAAGCTGGTGATAATTTGGCTAATGAACTTCAGAAGAAAATTGAAAACCAAAATAAAGAAATTAAAAAACAACAACAACAATTTAGGACAAAGATGAAAAAATTCTCCAAAGAGATAGACACCTGGAAAAAAGAAAAATTCTGGAAAAAAAAGCTGAAACTCTAGAAAGCATTTAGGAAAGAACAAAATGCAGTGAAAAGTTTTAACAGTAGACTGAAACAAGCAGAAGAAAGAATCTCAGAACTTGAAGTCAAAGTGTTTGAATTAACCCAATCAGACAACAATAAAGAAAGAATCAAGAGAATGAAAGAAATTCTTCAAAAAATGTGGGATTTTATAAAATGTCCAAACCTAAGAATCACAGGTGTTTCTGAGGTAGAGAAAGCAACAGACTAAGAAAACCTATTTGAGGGAATAATGAAGGAAAACTTCCCTGACCTTGCCAGAGATCTAAACATCCAGAAACAAGAGGCCCAAAGAACCTCCAGAGGATTCATTGCAAAAGGGTTAACCCCAAGGCATATAATCATCCAGCTATGCAAAGTTAATGTGAAAGAGAGAATTTTAAGAGAAGTGAGACAAAAGCATCAAATCACTTTCAAAGGTAAATCTATCAGACTAACAGCAGACTTTTCAGAAGAAATCCTACAAGCCAGAAGGCCTTTAAGACAGATCTTCAATCTTCTCAAATGGAATAACTGTCAGAGAAAGATTTTGTATCCTGCAAAATTAAGTTTTATAAATGAAGGAGAAATGAAGTCCATTGCAGACAAGGAAACGCTGAAAAAATTTGTTACCACTAGACTGACTTTACTGGAAATATTCACAAAGAGTTCCAAATACAGAAACAAAGATCAAAATACACCAGTAGAAAATTGCTGGAAATCATAAAGTTCTCAAGCTTTATAGAATACCAACATAATAGAGAAAATTAATAAACAAAGCAACCAGAAAACAACCAGTATGATAAATAGAAAAGTACCTTACATATCATTATTAACTCTAAATGTAAATTCAGAGTCTTAAAGCTCCACTAAAAGATAGGCTGGCAGAATGAATTAAAAAAAAAAAAACTCTAATATCTTCTGCCCTCAAGAGCCCCACTTATCTCACAAAGCCTCCTGGAGACACAAGGTAAAGGAATAGAAAAAAGTATTCCATGCAAATAGAAACAAAAAATTAGCAGAATTAGCCATTCTCATATCAGGTAAAAGAGATGTTATTATTTTTTATTTTATTAATTTTATTTTAAAGATGTGAGGTACAATTTAAGATGAGGTATACAAGTAGTCATTGTACAGGTTTGGACCTCCCTTTGGTTCCCATGTTACCTAGTTTGAGATCAAGTACCCTTATTAATGTTTTGTACCTCCCTCTGGCAGTTTCTGGCTATAGCCAGGCCCTCTCTTATAGTATTATGGTAGATGTTCGAGGTCTACTTATGAGTGAGAACACGTGGTACTCAGTTATTTTTTTCTGTGATAAATCACTGAGTATTGTAGACTCTAAACACATCCAAGTTGCTGCAAAGTCCAAAATTTTTTTCTTCTTTATGACTGTGTAATATTCCATCACATATATGTATGATATCAAGATATTAATAGAGAGAATGAATAGAAATAAGGAGAGACAAGAGGAAAGAATGAAGGAGTTGATAACTGAGATGATGGCAATAAAGAATACAGTAAATGAAATAAATAACAAACTGGCAGGCATGGAAAGCAGAATTAACCAAGCAAAAGAAAGACTATCAGAGCTTGGGGACCAAAATATGGTACTAACTCAAACTGTTAAAAACACAGAAAAGAAGCTTAAATAGACTGAACATAACTTCAAAGAGATGTGCAATTATATCAAGAAGCCAAACCTAAGATTAATTGGCATTCCTGAGGCAGATAGAGAAACAGAGACCACCCTGGAACAAACATTCCATGAAAATGTCCAAGAAAATTTCCCTTATCTCATCAGAGACATGACCATTCAAACACAAGAGATTCAGAGAACCCCTGCAAGGCATCAAATGATAAGACCAACTCCTAGACACACAGTAACTATGAAATAGGTATAAAAGAAAGAATCCTAAAGGCAGCAAGAGACAAAGGTCAGACTACCTACTGGGGAAGACCAATTAGAGTAGTGAGAGATTTATCTACAGAAACAGGCTAGAAGAGATTAGAGTCCAATCTTCAATATTCTCAAGGATAAACAATGCAACCAAGAATTTCCTACCAGCTAAGCTAAGCTTCATCAGTGATGGAGAGTACAAATCCTTCCAAGCATTCAATTCCTAAGAGTTTATGATGACTCCAGACCAGTTCTACAAGAGATTCTTAAGGTAATATTAACCACAGAAGGAAGAAAGAAAAGATTGAACACAGTTTTCCCAAGAATCTAGGAAAAAGAGAATCAACACAGCATGCATTGTGACTGCAAAATTGAAAACACACATATCCTAACTCCAAAATCCAAAGAAAACCAACCAACCAACAAACAAACAGATAACAACAACAACAAATAACCCTATAAGAGCCTCATGACAGAGATAAACTCTTATATCTCAATAACCAGCCTGAAGGTGAATGGACTATGAAAAGACATAGAATGGCAAATTGGGTAAAAAGAAACAGCTCTACAATTTACTGTCTCCAGGAAACACATCTCAAAACAAAGGATGCTCACAGACTTAAAGTTAGAAGACAAAAAACAATTTTTCAGGTGAACAGGTAAACTGCCTTTACAAAAGAAGGTAGGAGTCATGATCTTATTATCAGACAAAACAACCTTTAATCTATCAAAAATGTAAAAAGATACAGAGGGACACTACATAATGATAAAAGGTTCAATTCATCAGCAAGAAATATCCATTCTAAACACATATGCACCCAATACCAGAGAACCAGCTTTCATAAAGCAGCTACTAAAAAAACTAAAAAGAGATATTGACTCTAACACTATCATAACTTGGGACCTTTATACCCCACTAACAACCCCAGATAGATTATCAAAGCAAAAAGTTAACAAGGAGATCCGGAACCTCAACTTGACACTTGATCAAATGGACTTAATAGATATCTATAGAACATTCCACCCAACAACTATGGAATATACGTTCTACCACTCACCACACAGAATGTACTCCAAGATTTGCCACATCCTCAGACATAAATCAAGCATAAACAAATTTCACAATATTAAAATACTTTCCTGCACCTTTTCAGATCACAGTGGAATAAAAATAAAAATTAGCACATGGAACATTCTCCAAGATAGACCATATAATGGACCCCAAATCAAGTATTAATACATTTTTAAAAATCTTAATTATATCAAGAACTATCTCAGACCACAGTGGAATAAAACTAGAATTTAACTTCAAGAAGAACTTGTGAAACTAAATAAAGACAGAGAAGTTAAACAATTTGATTCTGAGTGATCCTTGGGACAACAATGAGGTTAAGATGGAAACTTAAAAATTCCTTGAAAAGAAGGAAAACAATGAAACAAGGTATTAAAACCTCTGGGACACAGCCAAAGCTGTGCTCAGACAAAAGTTATAACACTTAAGGCCTACATTAATAAGACTGAAAGATCACATATCGACAACCTAACATCACACTTCAAGGAACTTGAAAAACACAAATGAAATAAACCCAAAACTAGCAGAAGAAAATAAACTGAATATCAGAGTAGAACCAAATGAAATTTAAATTTTAAAAATACAAAGGATTAATGAAACAAAAAGTTGATCCTTTGAAAAAATAAATAAAATTGACAGACCACTAGCTAGATTCATTAAGAAACCAATAGAGAATATTCAAACTATCTCAATCAGAAATGAAAAAGGAGACATTACAACTGATATAAAGGAAATTCAAAAGATTGTCTGAGACCATTATGAAAATTCTATGCAAACAAACCAGACAATCTAGATAAAATAGATGAATTCTTGGAAACATAGAACCCCCTAATCTTGAATCAGAAAGAAATAGAAACCCCAAACAAACCAATAATGAGTAGTGAGATTGAAATGGTAATCAGAAGTTTCCCCAAAACAACAAGTTCAGGACCTGATAAAGTTACAGCTCAGGACCTGATGAACTTACAGCTGCATTCTACCAGACCTTCAAGGAATAATTGGTACCAATTTTTGAAGTTATTCCACAGAATTGAAGGGGAGAGAATCATTCCTAACTCATTCCGTAGGGCCAGTATCACACTGATACCAATGACAGGAAAAGACACAACAAAAAAGAAACTACAGACCAATATCCCTTTTGAACATAGATGCAAAAATCCTTAACAATATTAGCAAACTGAATTAAACAGCCCATTTAAAAAAATACACCATGACCAAGTTGATTTTATCCTAGGGATGCAAGGATGGTTCAACATATGCAAGCCAATAAATGTGATTCACTACATAAACTGAATTGAAAACAAAAATTATATAATTATTTCAACAGAAGCAGAAAAAAACTAGATAAAATTCAGCATCGCTTCATGATAAAAATCATCAGCAAAATAGGCATAGAGGAAACATTCCTCAAAATAATAAAAACTGTATATGACAAACCCACAGCCAATGTCATCCTGAAGGAGAAAAGTTGAACACGTTCCCCCTCAGAACTAGAACTAAGCAAGGATGCTCACTTTTACCACTCCTGTTCAACATAGTCCTGGAAGTCCTAGCCAGAGTAATCAGGCAAGAAAAATAAATAAATTTTAGCCAAACTGGAAAAGAAGAACTCTACTGTCTCTGTATGCCAATTATATGACCTTTTACCTAGAGAACCCTAAAGAGTCCTTCAAAAGACTCCTGGACTTGATAAATGAATTCAGTAAAGTTTCAGGATATAAAATCAACACACCAACAGCAACCAAGCTGAAAATCAAATCTGGAACTCAATTCCATTGACAATAGCAGCCCAAAAGCTAAAATACCTAAGAATATATTTAACCAAGGAGATAAAAGATCTCCACAAGAAGAACTACAAAACTGATGAAAGAAATAACAGAGGACACAAACAAATGGAAAAACATCTTATGCTCATTGATTGAAAGAATCAACATTATTAAAATGACCATATTACCCAAAGTAATCTACAGATTCAATGCAATCCCTGCCAAACTACCAACATCATATATCACATAATTAGAAAAAATAATCTTAAAATTCACATGGACCAAAAAAGAGCAAGATTAGCCAAAGCAATCCTAAGCAAAAAGAACAAATCTGGAAACATCACAGTATGTGTTTTCAAATTATAACATAAGACTGTAGTAACCTAAATATCATGGTACTAGTACAAGAGCAGACACAGGGACCAATAGAATAGAATAGAGAATCCAGAAATAAACACAAATACCTACAACCAACTGATCTTTGACAAAGCAAACAAAAACACACACTAGGGAAAGGATATCCTATTAAAAAAATGGTGTTGGAAAATTAGATAGCTACATGCAGAAAAATAAAACTTGATCCCTATCTCTCCCCATGCACAAAATTTACTCAGATGGATTAAAGACTTAAATGTCAGACCTGAAGCCATTAAACATCCTTGAAGAAAACCTAGGAAAAAATCTTTTGGACATTGACCTGGGGAAATAATTTATGGTTAAAACTCCAAAAGTAAATTCAACTAAAACAAACAAAAAAAAAAGTGGTACTTAATTAAACTAAAAAGCCTCTAAACAGCAAAATAAATAAGAGCAAATAGGCAACTTACAGAATGGGGAACATATTTATGAAATATACATTTGACAAAGAACTAATGTCTAGAATCAACAAAGAACTCAAACAACTCAGCAAGAAAAAGCAAATAACCCCATTAAAAAGTAAGCAAATGACATGAACAGGCATTTCTCAAAAGCAGTTATACAAATGGCCAAAAAGCACCCCCCAAAAATGCTCAATATCACTTATCATCAGGAAAATGCAAATTAAAACCACAATGCTATACCAGTTAGAATGGCCATTATTAAAAACAAACAAACAAACATAAAAGCTGGTGCAGATATAGAGGAGAGGAAACACTTACACATTGTTGTTGGGAGTGTAAATTAGTACAGCCTTTACAAAACATGGTATAGAGATTACTCAAAGAACTAGAAGTAGAGCTACCATATGTATCAGCAATCCCACTACTAGGTATCTACCCTAAGGAACAGAGGTTGTTGTATAAAAAAGACACCTGCACCTGCATGTTCATGGCAGCACAATTCACAATTACAAAGATGTGGTGTCAACCTAAATGCCCATCAATTGATCAGTGGATAATAAAAATGTGATATGTAGACACCATGGTATACTATGCAGCCCTAAAAAAGAATGAAAATCACATTCTTTTCAGCAATATGGGGTTGGAGATCATCCTAAGTCATATTAATCTTGTATATTGATGTACAGCTTTTAAGGAGTTTACCACCTTAAAACTAAACTCAGAGAGATGACACTAGTTCAATTAAAAACTATATAATTTATTTAAAAGTGTGGCAACACTACATTCATGTTGTTTATGCTTCTATTCGCACAAAGCACAGGTGGATCTACAGAAGATAATCAATACTGAATCTCTGCCAGAAAGAGCTAGTCTGGTGGGACAAAAATGTTCATGAACAATTGAAATAAGAGTACTGATAAATGTGAATGTACATTGAATATTAAGGTATTCTGTTTTGGGTTGAATTAGGAAAGCCTTCTTGGCAGGAATATTTTTTGATAACTCTTGAAGTAAAAGTAATATGTAGAAGACTAGGAGAAGGCTGACAAGGGTTTCAATATGAGGAGACATCATGTTCAAAGACTTTGCAACAGAAGAGAATGTATGATATTGGTGATAAACCTGTGAGCATTTCTGTCTGGTTGCGGTGTAGTTCTGTGTTGGACGGTATATAGGGAGATGGAACTTGAAAGGTAGTCACAATTAAGATGATTTATGAAATATCAGACACTGTCTGAAGGAATTTAAAGTCTACACTGTGGGCAATTGGAAGTTATACATTGATTTTGAGAAGGAAAATTACACAGATTTGACACTGTGAAGGATGGATTAAAGGGGATCATATCTGCAATCAGAGACCTGTTAGCAGGCAAATCAGTGGATAAGGACTGGAATGTAGGCAGAGGTAGAAGTAGGAAAGCTGGGGACAGACAACTCTGAGGGCTGTCCAGGAAGGTAAATGAGGTTCTTTGTCCTAAGAGAACTTTTCAGCACCGAAAGGCAAATAAAACAGCAATGTGTGCTAGCATCACAAAGATAAAATGTTGCAATAATAAAAATGACCAGCTATTCAATACAAATATTATTTAGAAAGAAGAAACAGAAAAGTGTTAACAGCAGAAGGCAATGAAAAAAGTGATAAAATAAGACAAACTGTGGGAAAATGATGAAATGCAACTTAAGCTTCACAAGATTTTGAAGAAAGAGATTGGGTATACTATAAAGACATTCTGATATTTTAATACTGAATTAAAAGAATAAAATGGAGTTTGAATTAAGTAGAAGATTTAAATTTTATGCTCTTGAATTTGAATTGATCTGTTGTTCCACATACAGAAAGTTTGATGAATCTGATCCTGAATATACGTATATAGATCAGAATGTGAACATGTATGCTTCACACTGAGTAAAGGAAGAATATCACAGGCAAGCAAGTTCAAATGTCTTTAATAAAAACTTTTGTTACCAGGAGAAGGGGTGCCACTCCCATTGTGAGATGGTGGGTTGATGTTGATGACCGAGGTCTTGTGTTCAAGTCTGGAAATAATTCACAGACACATAAAGTGGCTAGACAAGTGAGTAGCTTTATTAAGCAAAGAATAGTACACTCTCAAGAGGGGAGAGCACACAGATACAGTCTACAGAGTCTGTTGCTTCTGCACATAACTATTGAGCTATCATTTTTATTCTTAGGGGTACAGAGGAGTGTGTTTTGGGGTGGTTTTTCTTAGAAATGGGTGGTTTTTGGGGTTGGGTTAATGTTACTCCTCCCTCACATTGGGTGGGAGAGTTTTAGGCCTTACAGGGTCATACCAGTACTACCATAGAGTCAGGTGTATGATGGGAATGGGAGGTTCCCGCAGAGTAATTTGATATTAATGATATTATAATGACCTTAGGTTAAGTTAAGGACATTTGGTTGAGTTGTTGTACCTGCATCTGAGTTGAGACAGTCCGTTTTGAGCAAGCATTCTCGTATAAGAGGACGTTCTCAACCATAACAACCACATAGTTAACTACTAGTTGTATATCAGGGGTGATGCAGGGGTGTTCCTGTGGGTATTACCTTTCTCTGAGACCCTCCCTTTCTATCTGCCTAGCCAGTTCCTATTTCTCCTCTCACTTTCAGGACATATTTTGAAAAGAGTGGAAAAATTAGTTCAATTTTTTTATTTTAGGCATCTATGGTATTCTATAAAGAAATCAGATTCAGAATGCTACCATAAGATATTAAAAGCAGGCTGCCGGAAGCTGCAACGCCTAACGAGGCAAAATGGAGGTTACCTGAATGTGGGAAAAACGCTGGCTGGGAGCAGAGCCCCAGTGGGAAGCGGCCATGATGGAGACAGAGCCCCACGGATCCTCTTGACGGGCCCCTTTAGTCTTAGAGGAATGCGTAGGCCTAACAGACACTTCCCTTGAAACAAATAGCACGTTACTCAGGATGT
Source organism: Carlito syrichta (assembly GCF_000164805.1). NCBI lineage: Eukaryota > Metazoa > Chordata > Mammalia > Primates > Tarsiidae > Carlito > Carlito syrichta. The sequence continues at coordinate 10,226 of NW_007252233.1, read as the reverse complement.
GCGAGGATGTTAAGAAAACTGTGAAACTATGTATCGAAACTTAATGTAGGGAAAACAGCAAAATATTCCCCCTTGAGACGTAAGAGAATGTTTTTGAACGGCATTTGAGAAAAACAAGCCGCAGACGTGATTTTAGATTTTAGAGGGATTATAGAATGATTAAAGAAAGAATAGAAATAAGATCATAAATTAGTTTCAGTTTTGAATAAGATTTAGGTAATTAGATTAAAAGAATAGAGTAAATAAAATTAGAAATAGGTATAAAAATATATTAAATACATATTAATAGTATAGATAGAAGTAAAAGTACATATAAGATTAGATTTAGGTTTTTGAATTACAGCATGTTATAAGAAACTAGGTAAAATAGTTAAGATTAATAAGGTAGAATAAAGGTGAAATTTAGTAAATATAAATTTGTAATAGATAGAGAATAGTAAATATAAAACATTAAGATAAATGAATTATATAAAATTTAAGAATAAGCCAATATAGTGCTGCTAAGTTGTATTATAGAAAGGAGATAGATTAGCAAAAATAAAAAAACTTAGAGGTTAGAGGGCATAGTTAATAAGTTTTGGCAGCTGTTGTTCGGTTCCTGTCTGTTGATCCAGACGTAAATAACACCACCGATAGCAGGAAGGAACAAAATGAAACTTGTAAAAGTCAACTTCCCCATAAACAAAAAGAAAAAACATGATGTAAACATTTAATGTGTAACATGTGTTGCATTTTTGTGGGTACAGGGGTCAGTAAAAAAAACTATACAAGCATGTAAGAATTGAATAAAAATTGGCAGAGTCCTGAACTCTACCCACGAAGGTGATTCCTGCCGTTCTTCGCCGTTCCTGATTCTCCCCATTCCGGCCCTGACTCTCTCCTGGAGCTGGTCTCCAGCAGCAGGCTTAATTAAAAAATTATAATTTTATATTTGGAAAGGTTTAAATGTTTATATGTACATTTTACAAAGTTCTCTGGAACATCAAGGAATTTCTTTGAGTCAGAAGAAATGAAACTTTTCAAAATACTCCATCTCCTAGAGTAAGAAAGTTAATTGAGTTATTTTTCCTCTTTTAAACACTTATTTCATTTGTGATGTTATGTTAAATCAGAGAAACAGGCTTATTGGTTGGACAGTTTAAGTCAATAAGCAGTCTTTTAGTACTGAATTGCCTGAGTCCATTTTACATTGTATGGTTCTTTGCAGAGTCAAGCACGGGCATGCTCTCTTTGGCTTCTAACTATTTTATTTGGTGGAAAAAGTAGTTTAAAATGATGTCAGTTACTAAAAGAAGTGAAAAGAGCAGGAATCATTTATCAACAATTTATTTTCAGAGCACAGAGCAACCTTTTTTTAAAAGTGTTTATTACTTTTGATAGTCTGATAGTTATTTTCTTTTAATTAATGATGAATTGGTTGGGTCAAAATTTAGGTCAAGGTTTGCGATTTAGTTTGATTTTGAAACTGCTGTGATATTTCTCAGCCAATTTACAGTTTACTTTTTTGTAAGTAACAGTGAAGCTATGTGAGTAAAATTAATATGAGGTTGCTCATTGATTTACGGGTGTTTAGAGCTCTGAATAAGATCTATTTTCAGAATGTATTTTATTGTACCCTGGAACACAGGTTAGATTTTATAGCATTCCATTTGACTTAATAAACTTTTCTATAACTAAATGTAATCAATATTTGTTCATAGATATTTTTCTTAATAAAGTGTTTAGTTATATTTTAAATAAAATAATCTACTAAAATGTTCCTTAAAATAATTGTGTTACAATTTTTTTTTTTTACTTTTTAATTTTAGATTCAGGGGGTACATATGTGTTACATGGACATATTATGTAGTGGTGGGGATTGAGTCTTACATGTCTCATTCCACAGATAGTGGACATTGTGCCCTGAAGGTCATTTCTGAGCCCTAACCCCCTTGTTCCTCCATCCTTATTGGTTTCCCCAGTGTCTACTATTTCCATCTCTGTGACCATTTAGCTTCCACATATGAGTCAGAACACGCAGTGTTTAGTTTTCTCTTTCTCTTGATTTCTAAATTATTGTGTGTGGGGGTCAGTGTGTGATTCATTTTCTATGTTGGTGGAGCATATCCTGAAGTAACTTTTTAAAGTAGGTAGCCTGAAAAGTAAAACTTTTGGAACTAGCCTTCCCCAAAATCACTTCATTCTACTCTTACACTTGATGAATAGCCTGTGGATAGATTTTTCGTTTATAATTGGCATTTCAAAGGGATTACCTATTATCCTCTATCCTTTTGAGCCTCTATTATTAATATCATTGCTACAGAGAAATTGTTTTAATTCTTATCTTTCTTTTTTGTATTAATTATGTCTAGAATTATTTGGGATTTTCTTTATATCTCTTGTTTTCTGAATTATTAGGATATTGTCCCATGGTATAGGCCTTTTTTCATTCATTGTTTTTTTAATGTGATTCATTTTCTTCAATTAAAAATATGTTATTCTTTAAATACTATTTCTCTTCATCTATCTTTTCTGTGGGATTATTACTAGTTAGGATTTGAAACTAATGGGTTAATTACTTAAGGTTTTTTGTTTTAAGAATGACAAGTTTTTTTTGGTAATTTATCTTCAGTGAAATGCCATTGTCACTAAAATGTCAGTTCCTAACTTTTTACCATGTTTTTTCTTGGTTGTCCTTTTTATAAACAAAATGAGAGATGTTTATTTAGAACAGTAATCATTTAGTAAGCATATGTGTTGCAGTTTTAAAAATCATATTTATCATTTGCTTGCTTCCTTTGATTTGGGCTTCTTTTACTATGCAGATTTTATTATTATTTATAGATGAAATGTCTTTCATTTATTTCATGACTTATGGGTTTGTTAACTTGCATAGGAATCTGCCTTTCCCACCATAGTTGCACAAATATTCTCTGAGATTTTTTTTTTTTTTTTGAGTTGGAGTCTTACTCTGTTGCCCAGACTGGAGTGCAGTGGCCACTCCCGGCTACCGCAGCCTCGACCTGCCGGGCTCCCACGATCCTTCCGCCTCAGCCTTCAAAGTAGCTGGAACTACAGGCATGCGCTACCACACCCGGCTAATTTTTTGATTTATTGTAGAGATGAGGTCTCTCCAAGTTGCCCAGGCAGGTCTCGAACCCGTGGGCTCAGGCAATCCACTCACTTCAGCCTCCCAAAGCGCGGGATTACAGGCTGAGCCACTGAGCCTGGTTCTCCGAGATTTTACAAATATTTTTATTATTTTACTTTAAAACTTATCTCCTAATCTACCTTAAATTACATGGTATATGGTATGATCTAGGAGTCTAATTCTCTTACAAAAGAAATAATGGCAGAACTGTTTGCTTAGTAAACTTTTTCTACTGAATGTGATACATTGGAGTTTATAATAATCATTTACTTTAGAATGATATATTGATTGTCTAAGTTATCTATTTGTCCATTTATCGATTTGTCTGTTTTGTGTTAATGCAATGCTGATGTGATTAGAGTAATTTATAGAAAAATATGATAAAAATGATTTTAAATTTTTTTGGTGAACTATATAGTGCCTATAATGTAAATGGAATTGATAATGAGCTAATTGTTTATATAATCATCAACAATGTTAGATGTTTTCTTTTCCTAACCATTAGAGAAGTCTTATGAATTTAAAATAGTTTTTCTGAGATAGCACTGTAATTATCAACATTAAAATAAAAAGGTAGGTAGGTACAATGGCAAGAGTCAGGTGATATTAGATTATCTATCTGAAGATTCTAATCCTGACTGTTTAATAAGTTGCTATGTAACTCTGGGTAAATGGTTTTATATGTCTAGGTCTTTGTTTCCTTAACTATAAAGCAGAAATCATTATCATAGTTATTCCATATCTATATGTTCTACTATCTTGTGACAAACCAAATAATGTAGAGGCATTTAGGACAAAATAAACACTATATATCTGTGATATTTATACATTTTTTGTTAACTTTCTGTATCTAGTCTAAGAAAATATTCTTGGTTTATATTTGTTTGGTGTTATTTACTAAGTTTTAGTATTCTTATCTTGATTCAAAAACCACCGTCTCATAAGTAAATCAGAACACCAACTCCCAGTGCAAAAATTTCAGGGACTTCTCTACAAATAGAATATTTAAAATATATATTGAAAACTATCATTTCAGATACTAGTCTCTGAAAGTCTGAAATAATCAGGACTTTAAATCAAGCAATTGCCAATTTTTTGATGTGTGCTAAGACTAAGAAATATTCAACATCACTTCCAGAAATTTAATTCATTTAACTTTGAAGTGGTCAATCAATATTCTCCAGAGATGAATCTGGCTTAGAGTTAAGACTCAGAATTTTAAAAAATTATTTCAGCAATAGACTATTTTTCAGTTTGCCTTCAATTTTAAATTACCAGTGAATAATTTAGAACTAGAAATAAGTGACCCTGAATTTTAAACTCAGCAATTTAGGAAGGTATGATAAGAACTAGGGAAGCCATCTTCCACAAAGGTGAGGTATTTTTATACAGGAAATCATACATGAGAAGTTTCTAGGTAGAAGCATAGTTTGAAATACTATAATAAATATATGTATCATCTTTTCAAAATAAATTGGCACAAGTAGGACTTTTAAAGACTATCTTTTCTCAGTTGAATGCTAAAAGGCAGGGAGGGAAAAAACATCTTAGAGAATATGGGTTCAAAAGACTTGGGGAAAAATTAGGTTAGGAGAAATCATTCATATGATGGGAGAATTATTAGAATAATGACAGCTAACATTTGTTGATTATGTGCCAACAATAGCGTCAAGCACCTTTCTCTCATTACTTTCATTAATCCTTGGAACATACTAAAGCAGATACTATTGTTATTCTTGCTTCTGTGAAGTAGGAAATAAAGACTTAGAAAATGTAAGTTACTCAATAGGGTGCATATAAAAATTGATGTTTAAAACAACCATCATTTTCTTTAGAACTCATGGTGGAACATTTCAATCTATCACTGCAGCCTTTCCATTTGAGCTTGTGCTTGCTCTTAGCATTCTCCAGTAACACAGCATTTCAGGCAGTTTTCAATTGTTCATTTGAATTTGGTGCATACACTGAAACTCACTTGATACCCCTGGCCCAGGATTTCTCTTAAACTAATTCTAGGAAAATGCATGAAACTGCTTATTGGCATTTTCCTTTTTTCGATCCCCTCTCTAGTGTATGAAATTATCACACTATATGGTCATTGCTAGATTAGAATATGCTTATTTTAGTATATTAGAAATTCCCAAAAAGCAAAAATGAACACTCTCTCTATTCACTCTGCCCCAAATAAAATTGTCAATTTATTGTGAATAGCAAATTGTCTTCAGAAATACACACACACTTAAATAAATTCTCTTTGCCATGCATTCACTGTACCCACTACTGTACCTGAGCTGCTACCACCTTTTTCTCTTGCAATGTAATGATTTGGTATGCAATTCAATCTCAACCACTTTATTAGAAAACAACATGCACTCATAAGCCCAAAACTTTTTAAAAATTACCACAAGAATAAAAATAAGCACACAGCATTTTTTAGCATTAAGAGAACAAAAATATATTAAGTATATGTGAAGAAAATGAAAGCAATACTATATTAAGTAATAGGCATATCATGTACATGAAAATAAAATAATATACATAGAGAAGCAAATTTCTTCACAATTTTATTATAATTTTAATAAAACTTATTTAATAATTTCAATAAATTTTCATGACAAATTTCCTTTGCTTCTAACAAAGAGTTTCAAAGTTTATTTAAAAATATTTTAAACATAAACAGGTAAAGAGTTCAATCTGAAGAACCAAAAATAAGATTATAATAACTAAATGTGTAGCACTGACAGATACAAATAGACAAATATGTCAACAAAATAATCTATAAAGCATACCACCAGTCATAAATATACTTTAGAATTTTGTGTTTGTTTGATGTGCTATTTTATATTAGGGAGAAAGGAAAATTTATTCAGCAACTGTTTTCAGAAAAATTGATTGACTATTAACTTATCACATGGAATAAAATAAGTGAATTTAAAGAATTAAATATTGCCTTTCACACCACAAAATTGCTTGATAAAATAGAAATAGTTATGTACCTAATATCTTCTAGGTGGATGCAGAATGCCTAAGCAAATAAGTAAAGAATAAGTGAGAAATAAAGTTATTTATAAAGTTGAACCTAAATATGTTTGCATTTAAGCTCAAGAATGAGATTCAGGGATTTAAATTATCATTTTAAGACACTGTACCTAAACCTTTGTTCCCATATTATGTTACTTATCTTCATAAAATGAACAACCACCCTCTGTACTTTTTATTCTTTTCAGTAACCACAGTAACTTCAAATGCTATGTGCTTCAAATCCTGGTGAGGCAGCATTGAGTACTGGTTAAAAACATAGCCTTTACTATCAGATACAACTGGGTTATGTCTTGACTTTGCTTCTAAAGTCATGAAAATCCTCTGATCTATAGTCACTCTGATGTGAACTGCAAGATAACAAAGCCTATTACATACCATTACTAAGATTTTCCTTTTTCTGATGGATGGAGCTTAAAACAGATAGTGGTCTCCACTGCTCCTGATTCATCTTAGGTACTCCATAAATGTTACCACGTTATAACTCTGAAATCTAGATCCAATTGAGATCTACATCCTGAAGCTTAGACCTGTAGCCCAACTACATAATATGTATTGTTTCTACTTGTGTTTCTCATGCGTATTTCAAATCCCCCAAAATTATAAACGATAATACAAAGTGAACTACCCTGTTCTTGCATAGAAAGATTCAATGTCGTAAGTGTTCATATTTTCTAATTTCCTCATTAACACTTAACAGCTTTCCATTTTTCACAGAAGCATTGGGCTTCCATATCTGTTCAACTTTGTACAAATTTCCAGTTGCTCTGCTTTCCTTTTGTGCCCTTTCCTATGGCTTCTCTTACCTTTTAAATTATCTTCTCCCCTCATACCCCCAATCTTTTTTCCATCTGTGTCTTTTCTCATATTGTTTCCTCAAGCTAAACTTCAACTCTTTTATCACACATCTAGACATGTCCATCTTTCTAATCAGTCACTACTTGTAACCTCTTTCACAAAACCATGCCCTCCATCTCTCCTACAGATAAAGCAATGCTTTCCAATGCTGAAATTCCAAGGCATGTAATTTTCCCTTCTGCTTATACATTTTTAACATAATTCTTCTTTGCATCTGTGGTTATGAGAGCCTCTCCTCAAGATGACTGCTAAAATATACAACGAGTATGGAGCAGTCACCAATCTGAATGAGCATTAGCTGTACATACCTGGCTGAGCAAGTGTGCTTACTGGCTAACTATGAGATAAAGTAACAATACTAAATAGACCATATGCTCTCTCAGATCAGCATATGTATTGAATTGATCACTATAGCATCTACATTTTTAATATAGTGTTTTGTATATAATAGACATACTCATACTTAGTACTGATGAACTTGGAAATATAAAAAAGGAAGTGTAATATTGGTAAAAATAGGACAGCAAGCACTAATATTTGTGGAGAGAATATTATTGAATGCTCTAATAATAACTGGAATGTTCTAATTGAGGGTCTTCCATAGTGGCTTTATAGTTTTCCTCATTGAGGGCTACTTTATAAACAATACAGTTGTATATGAGAGAGAAAAAAAGCAAATTAAATAATTATTTTATATAAAACACTTGACTATTCTAATCTACAAATCCTTAAAGAGTAAGCATTAGTTACTTGATTATTTTTTTCTATTTAAAAAATAAAAACTCTTGGATAAAATGATTTTTTGAAAATATTTTTGTGTTTATTTTGTACACAATAAAGGACTCCAATTCAGAGGCCTAGATTTTTGTCAATTCAATGCAAGGAGACTTTCTTGCTTTCTTTTTTTCTTTTTTCACAAGACTTGAACAACTCTCATTTTATTTTTAAAATTTTCAACTCTAAATGTCAGTTATATTTACTTCTGAATACCATTAAAATGTCATATTGTTATATTTTTAATAAAAATAATACAGTGAAGAGACAACTTACAGAATGGGAGAAAACATCTGCAAACTGTACATCCTATACATATGAAAACATGTCAATAATCCTAATATATAAGAAACTCAACAGCAAAAGAAAAAAATCTTACTTTAATGTGAGCCAAAGATCTGAATAAACTCTTCTCAAAACTAGACTTACACATGACCAAGAGGCATATTTTTAAAAATGCTTAGCATCACTAATCATCAGGGAATTGCACATCAAAATCACATTAACGTACCATCTCAATTTAGTTAGATTGACTATTATCAAAAAGACAGTAGATGAGAAATGTTGACAAGGATGTGAAGAAAATAGAACCCTTCCACTGTAGGTAGAGATGCAAACTAGTAAATCCATTATGGAAAACACTGTGGAGGGTCCTCAAAAATTTTAAAATAGAACAATCATATAATTTAGCAATCCAATTAGTGGGTATATACACCCAAAGAAAATGTATGCTGGACTGTTCATAACCGCCAGGAGATGGCATCAACCTAAGTGTCCGTCAGGGATAAATGGATAAAGAAAACATTGTGTATACACACACACACACACACACACACACACACACACACACACACACACACACACACATATACACAATGGAATACTTAGTCATGAAAAAGAGTAAAATCCCGCCCATTCCAACAACATGGATTAAACTGAAGGGCATTATGCTAAGTGAAATCAACCAGAAATATAAAGACAAATATTGCATAATCTCACTCCTGTGGAATCACAATGTGAATCTCATGGAGATAGGAAGTATGGTGGTTACCAGAGACTTGGGAGATTGGGGTACAGGGGCCTAGGATGGTCAGTGGGCACAAAGTTATAGTTAGATAAGAGAAAAGAGCTCTGGAGTTCTATTGCATGGTAGGGTAACCTAACTTTAGTCAACAATGATGTATTATATGTTTCAAGAAACAGCTGGAAGAAAGAAGTTTGAATGTTCTCAGAATAATAATTTGCAAATGTATTACTTCACATAGTAACTTTTATATTATATTATTATTTTATATATAATATAAAAGTATATATATAATATATATATATATGCACCAGTTAAAATGACATTGTTGTGGTCATTACAGATTTCCATTTTTCTATATAAAACTTTATGCTTTAAAAATTGTTAGTAATATTTTGAATCAGATCTTATTACCTGTCCCTACAAAAGGCTTTTTTTTTTTTTTTTTGAGTTGGAGTCTCACTCCGTCACCCAGACTGGAGTGCAGTGGCCGCTCCTGGCCACCGCAGCCTCGACCTGCTGGGCTTCGGCGATTGTGCCGCCTCAGCCTTCCGAGTAGCCGGATTACAGGCACGCGCTACCACACCTGGCTGATTTTTTTGATTTATTGTAGAGATGAGGTCTCGCCAAACTGCCCAGGCGGGTCTCGAACCCGCAGGCTCAGGCAATCCACTCACCTCAGCCTCCCAAAGTGCTGGAATTACAGGCCGAGCCACTGAGCCCGGCTTACAGTTAATGTTTTAAAGGGTCTAAGTTAGCACCATTGAATCAGATGACAGTCCATAATTTGGGAAAAACATCTCATGGAGAATTAATGTTTGTATATCATATTGTATTTGTAGCCAAATATTGGAAGTAGTTAGAAAGTTCCTTTCCAAGCTGAATTTCAGCTCATGAAAGGAACACTGGCTATGCTCACATCATTTTGGGTCTTTGATAATAATGAATATAAATGTTCTCAACAACTGATACCCTCAATCAGGTTCTATACTGTAAGAAAATCTGGCAAGAAGGCTAAGGCTTAGCAAGAGGGGTTAACAGAGAACAGAAGCTGGGCCCAGGAATGAAAATAATGGGGATGGTAAGTCGTAAAATCAGTTTTTTATTAGGAAGCCCACAACAAGAAACAGTAATAGGGAAAATAAAATGGTCACCAGAGTATAAGAATTTTATCAGGCCGGGCTCAGTGGCTCAGTTTGTAATCCCAGCACTTTGGGAGGCCGAGGTGAGTGGACTGCCTGATTCCAAGGGTTCGAGACCCACCTAGGCAACTTGGGTAAGACCTTGTCTCTACAATAAATAAAAAAAATTAGCCAGGCATCATAGTGCACGTCTGTAGTTCCAGCTACTTGGAAGGCTGAGGCGGAATGATCACCGTAGCCCAGCAGGTCGAGGCGGCGG
>NW_007252232.1:891723-969247 GCF_000164805.1 Carlito syrichta | reverse complement strand
CTGCTGCTCAGCGCGCCGCAAGTCCCTCCCAAGCTTGCTCCAGCTAGGCTCCGTAAGGTGCCCAGACACTGGGAACCAGGGCGCAGCATTCTCTACAGCCCGCATAAAGTTGTTTATTGTCTCCTGCTTCAGACCCACCCCTTTTACTTTCAGCAGGCTTTTGAGAGCCTGTTGAAGCGTCTGCGCCGATGTGGTGTTACCCATAGTCCTAAGTAAGCTTGTCCCTGTTAACCGGGAACCTTATTGTCTCAACTGAGAGCCTTGCCTATCCCACTTACCTGGGAACTTACCCTGTGACTAGTCACCCTGTCCGCGATGAGTTCTGAACAGCTGAGGTCCCCGTACGGGCCACCACTTGTCGCTCACCCCTGACCAGCAGGAAGGAGGCAACAACAACGTGTTCTTCTCAAAGCGCTTTATTCAGCCTTTACACCATGCCAGCTTCTTCCTCCTTCTTCCCCGTTGTCCCGTACTTATATCCCTTGGTCTCCACCCACAAGTCCCGTACCAGCGTGTCAGCAGTTCATAGGCTCTGCAGCGTTGCACTTGCACGGTGCGCAGTGAAGGAGGGCCCGGCGGTATATCATGCGCCTAATCATGGGACTTGGCAGCAGTCCCGGGCGCCATCTTGGCTCAGGCCGCGCTCTCCACAAGTCTGACCTTTTTCTCTTGCTGCCTTTAGGATTTTTTCTTTTATACCTACTTTGTTTAGGTGAATTATTATGTGTCTGGGAGTTGGTCTTCTCATTTGTTATCTTGCAGGGGCTCTCTGAATCTCTTGTGTTTGAATTATTGCATCACTGATGAGATGAGGGAAGTTTTCTTGAACGATTTCATGAAATGATTGTTCCAGCCGGGCTCGGTGGCTCAGCCTGTAATCCCACACCTTGGGAGGCTGAGGTGAGTGGATTGCCTGAGCCCACAGGTTCGAGAACCACCTGGGCAACTTGGCGAGACCTCATCTCTACAATAAATCAAAAATTATCCAGGTGTGGTAGCGCGTGCCTACTTGGAAGGCTGAGGTGGAAGGATCGCCAGAGCCCAGCAGATCGAGGCTGCGTTGGCCGGGAGTGGCCACTGCACTCCAGTCTGGGTGACAGAGTGAGACTCCAATTCAAAAAAAAATGTTTGTTCCAGTGTGACTTCTGTTTCTCTCTCTGCCTCAGGAAGGCCAATTACTCTTAGTTTTTTTCTCTTGAAGTGATTATTCATCTCTTCAAGGTTTTGTTCTGTCTTTTTAAGCTTATTTTCTATGTTTTTGACAGTTTGAGTTAGTTCTATGTTTTGGTCTTCGAGTTCTGAGATTCTTTCTTCTGCTTGGCTAATTCTGCTTTCCATGTTTATTAGTTTGTGATTTATTTCCATCACAGTATTCTTTACTGCTGTTACTTCTGTCATCAGCTCCTTCCTATTTTCCTCTTGTCTCTCCTCAATTTTTTTAATTCTCTCTATTAATGTCTTGATGTCTGGGTTTGTTGCATGTGACCAGTCATTCTGAGGGCTCTTCATTGTTTGTGTTCCAAATTCTGTTTTCTCAGTGTATAACCTCCCAGGGGTCTATGTGAGACCTATATTCTTCTTTTGGTTTTTCTCCATTTGTGCAGTTTTTTCCTCCCTACTTTTTCCTTCCCTCCACATCACCATCTTCTTTAATTCTGTTATTCAGGGGTAGAGGGTTTGCCTTTACTTCTGTTTGTTCAATCTCCTATTTTTCTTTATATATATCCTCTTACTTTGTTCAATTCTGGAGTTGCACTGTAGGTTGGGGGTGGTCCTTTTTGCAGTTTTGAGATTTACTTAAGGGAGAACTGTGATTCAAAATCTCTCTGCAGGTCCTGGTATCTGCTGACAGGTATATGGATAATCTGAAACCCACTTCCCACTGCCTTGGTATCTGTCTGTGCAGTGGGGTTGTAGGTTTATTTCCTGAAATAAAATGAGGTTAACATAGGGAAGAGAATGGAGCAGATAATGGGGGAAGAGGGTGGTGGAGAGAGAAAGGAGTAAGGGGGAAAACAAACGAGTGTACCAACAAATGGAGAAAGAGACAAAAACTGAAACAGATAAAAACAATAGACCATGGCTACAAACTAACCAACTCCCATAAAAAAAAAAAAACTAAAACATACAATGATGCTAGCATACAAGCTAACCAATCTCCTCCTTGGTATGCTATTCCTCTATACAAAGATATGGTTTACAGAGAGAAGAAAAGAAGAAAAAAGGAACAAAACAAAAGGAATAGAATCAAGTCAGTAAACTAACAGAACCAATCAAGCACACTCTTTTCGTTTAATTCCAATATCCTTTCAGCTCTGATTTCTAGCTCTCTTTTCAGGCTGGTAAATTTGTTCACAGTTAGGGTCAGTTGCCCCTGGGCCTGCTGTGAAGGGTAGTTCAGATCACCACTCAGTTCACCACTCAGATCTGGCCTGTGTCTATTTATCAAGCTTCTGTTTTTCCCCTTTCAGTGTTGTTACCTTGAATCGCCAGCAGGTCAAGCTAGCTCACTGCTCCAGATGGTCTTTATCTCAGCTGCTTGCCCCACAGGGGAGGGAGCCGGAAACAAGCTGGAAATGGGAGCCGCTGCCTCAAGGCACACGGGAGGAGACCCACAGCCTGGCAGGACATCATGGTGGCAGTAGTGGCGGCAGCAATCTCAGCAGATCTTGTTTGCAGGGGCTTCAAGGTCTGAAGGCGTGGATCACCTCAGGCACTGGCGGTGCGATGTACAATGGCTGCTGCAGCAGCAGCAGCTGCTACAGTGGCTGCCTGGACCGCCATGATGCCTCAACAGTGTTAATGGCCTAGCTCCGTGTGAAGAGCAGGCTGTTGACGATGGGATCTGCAGCCTCTGGGGAGAGAGCCAGAGTCTTTTTGTTTTCTCTTTTGTGGAGGTCTCATAAACCAGGCTGCCCCATCGCCATCTTGCCGGAAGTCTCCAGCCTATGTATTTTAAACAAATATTTCTTGTTGAATTGAACCATTTTGCATTATGCAGTGCTTTTCACTGTTCTTTTTTTACTGTTATTGGCTTAAAGTTTGTTTTATCTGATATAAGAGTAGCAACCCCTGCTCTTTTTTATTTTCCATTTGCATGATTAATCTTTCTCCCTCCCTTTACCTGAAGCCTATAGGTGTTATTAAAGTAACACAGGTCTCCTGGAGACAGAAAAGGGATAGTTCTTATTTTTTAATCCAGTTTGCCACTCTGTGTCTTCTAAATGAGGCATTAGTAGCATTAACATTCACAGTTACTATAGGTATGTAGTTTTGTTCCTATCATAGTGTTGTTGAGGAGTTGCTTAGTGGTCTCAATTTTTTAGTGGTTTATAATTTATATAGTCTATAAACTCTGTGCCTACATGGACTTTTTGGGTGGGTTGCATTTTTCTTTTGTTTCTTGTTTATAATTCCCTTAACTGTCTCTTGTAAGGCCAGTCTAGAGGTGATGAACTCCCTTAGCACTTGTTTGTCTGGGAAAGACTTTATTTCACCTTCATTTATGAAACTTAATTTGGCAGGGTAAGAAATTTTTGGCTGGCATTGCTTTTCTTTAAGACTGCTGAAAATGGACCCCTAGTCTCTTCTGACTTGTAAGATTTCTTACTGAGAGGTCTGCTTTATTCTAATGGATCACCCTTGCTAGGTATTTTCTCCCTTCTCTCTAGCTGAGAATATTTTTCATTCACATTAACCTTGAATAATCTAACAAAAATGTGCCTTGAGAATGACTGTCTCACATAATATCTACAGAAGTTCTCTGGATTTCTTGTATCTGCATGTCAACCTCTCTAACAAGATGGGATATGTTTTCATGAATTATGTCTGCAACTACTTTTTCCAGAGGGCTCCTGTTGTCTTCTCTCAGGAATGCTAATTGAATGTAGATTTGGTACCTTTACATAATGCCATACCTCCCAAAGACTTTGTCCATTTTTTGAAATTATTTCTTCTTTATTTTTATTTGACTGGGTTGCTTCTAGGGATTAGTCTTCAAGTTTTGAAATTCTTTCCTCTGCTTGGTCAAGTCTGTTGTTAAGCCTTGTGACTGTGTTTTGAAATTCTTGTAGCAAGTTCTTCAATTCCAGGAGTGCAATGTGATTCTTTCTTAGAATAACCATGTCAATGTTCAATTCTTGAACTGTTTTCATGGCCTCTCTGATTTGGGAGCCCACTTTCTCTTGGATCTCAATGAGTTTCTTTGCCATCCATATTCTGAATTCTATGCCTGTAATTACAGACAATTCATTCTGTATATTATCCATTACTTGGGAACTGATGCAATCTTGTGGCAGTGATAAAACACTCTGTTTTTTGTATTGCCAGAGTTCTTGCACTTATTTCTTCCTATTTAAATCCTATTTAAGAGTGCTGATCCCCTCCCTTCTATCTCCCCCTCTCCCTCCCCCTTCTCCCTTCCCCCTCTCTCTCCCTCTCTTCCCCTCTCTCCCTCTCTCCCTCTCTGTCTCCCCCCCTCAGGCTTCTAGGTGTAGAAGCTTCATTTGTTGTTGTTAGGTGTTATAGTTCAGGCTATAAATCTATAGATGGCACTTAACCATTTAAGTAAAAGGCAGCCGACAGCTTGCTTCTCCTGCTTATTTTGGCTTCCAGATCTACCTTTCAGGGGACCTGTCTTGTGGCTCTGGCAGCTGGCCTGCCTGAGGGCACTGAGTGTGCGCTGCTGTATTCAGATGATTATGGGGACCCTGCTCACTCCTTGGGTCAAGAGCTGGCTAACCATGTCTGAGGAAGAGCAGCCTACATGGGGGAGGCTGCAGCATGCCCTGATCACTCTCTGTTCACACTTATTTTGGCTGCAGAGACTGTATGGGGGGGCACATTCAAGTATGTGGAGGGCCTGCTTAATGGTGCTGGTGGCTGACTTTTATGAAAGATGAAGCAATGGCTCTCTGCTGCCATGTTTAGGCAGGTGCAAGGGTCTCCTCATATTGTGTGGGCTGGTAGCAGTTTATCCACGCCTAGAGGAAGCAGACAAGATGAGGGAGGGCAAAGAGTGCCATGTCTCCTCATTGTTCCTGTTTATTTCAGCTGCACACGTGCTGGGAACATACACTATCACTGTGTTGTCTGCTGCCTTCCTAGCCCAGAGCAACAACAGCAAGGGCCACAGCATTTACAAAGCATCTGCTCCTCAACAGAGGGACCCTGAGCCTCCCTTGTTGGCTGGCAGCAACAGCTGCTGGTACTGAGCTGCACGGAAGGCAGAGGCATCATTGGCCTGAAAGATTCCATGTGGGCTTAAGCAATACCGCTGCATGGTCACCACTGGGGACTCTATGATAGCCGGGGGCCCAGGAGTGTCACAAAGGTTCTCCCTTGACTTGGATCACCAAGGTCCACGGGAACAGGTTGGACTCCTGTAGATTTTTTTCCCTCAAAATCCCTCACTCTGTCACTCACCCCTTCTCCATAATGAGGGACTCTTGTGCGTTCTCATGGCATCCAAGTCTATGTTGGCAGGCTGATTACTCTTTTGCCTCTGATGGAAACTGTCGCTTCTCTGTTGAGTCAGGGGGTGTGTTCTTCCTTGTCCTCTTTGACTGTTAGAAACTCACTCCCTATTTTTGTTTTCTTTCTATGAGAGAGGTGTACACCAGCTGCTTCTAGTCAGTCAGTGATCTTGCACCTTGACTCACTCTAGTTTTTTTCTAATGTCTTTGTCTGATTTTGGTATTAGGATAATACTGGACTCAATAAGGTGGGGCATGTTCCTTATTTTCTAATGGAGTCTTTGTAGGATTGGTATTATTTCTTCATTAATTGCTTGATAACACTAAATAATAAAACCATCTGTGCCTTAAGTATCTTTACAGAATAATAGAGAACTATGTATAATAGAGAACTATTCAGGTGGTGTATTTATTGTTAAGTTAGCTTTTGTCCATTTCTTCTATGTTACTAAATTTATTGAAATAAACTTGTTTATAACATTGCTTTACTACCCCTTTAGCAATGTAGGATTTGTAGTGATGTCTTCCCTTTCATTCCTGCTATGGGTAATTCATCTTCCTCTTATCAGGGTCAGTCTGACTAGAGGTTTATCAATTTTATTATTCCATTTAAAGAGCAGTCTTTGATTTCATTGATTTTTTTTTATTGTTTGTTGGCATACTATACCATTGGTGTCCCCTTTAATCTTAATTACTTTCCTCTTTCTACTTATTTTGAGTTTCATGTAATCTTCACTTTACCTGTTCTCTGCTGGTGCAGGCCTTTAGAGTCCCACTTTTGTGGAGATAGTCTCCTATCAGAATCATCAATGTGTTTTCTTGGGCTCTAATTTCTCCCAGAGAGCCTTTCAAAGTTAAAGTTTGAAAAAGACCAGCAAATGCCCTCAGGGCATAGATTCCAGTCTCACCTTAAATCTCTGCCTTCTCAGTTTTTCTTCCAATATTGACCTGCTAATTTCTTACTATTTTGTTTTTCTTTGTGGTTTTTAAGAAGATTTATTTGATAATTTCCCCAGAATGTTTTGTTGTTTTCCACAGGAGAATTTGTCTGTAAAAAGCTAAACTCCCATTACCAGAAATTGAAGTCTCTAATAGTTATTCTATTTTGGAGGCCATTGTCTCAAAGCTATCTTTACCTGTTTTCATTCTCCTCTCATATTTCACCAGAACCTCGATTACTTGCTAATTTCACTTAGCAAGAATCCCAAGTTGAATTCATTTTCTCATGGCTCACATGTTCATTTTACTCCTTTATTGTATTTTTTTATTTTTGTATTTGTATTTTGTATTTCCTGAGACCATAAGTAGAGATTGTAATGTTTTGGCTTCTAGCAATTTAAAATTACATATGTGATTCATTGATAGTATTTCTATTAAACAATACTGATATATATTGTTTTATGTTCTCTCTCTTTTTTTTTACTTAACATTATATCACTGGCATCTTCATGCATGCCACAAAGAATTCTTCAAGATTACCTTTTTTTTTTTTTTTTTTTTTCTGAGTTGGAGTTTCACTCCGTCGCCCAGGCTGGAGTGCAGTGGCACATTCACAGCCACCTCAGCGTTGACCTGCTGGGTTCCAGCGAGCCTTCTGCCTCAGCCTTCCAAGTAGCCGAAACTACAGGCACATGCTACCATGCCCGGCTAATTTTTTATTTTTATTGTAGAGACGAGGTCGGTCTTGAACCCATGGGCTCAGGCAATCTACTCACCCCAACCTCCCAAGGGATTACCATTTTTAAAGCTATTCAACATATAGTAATTTAGAGATACTGTACACTGTAGCATATAATCACTTTCTTTATATATCTGTGAGAGAAATAGACAGTTTTTCTTGCTGTGGCAATTAGATTCTAGTCCTCAGTTATTCAACAAACATTTAATGATATTTCTTATTCACTTGCTCTTTTCCTCATTCCTTTATTTTTGTTCTTTCTTTATGCATTCACTTACCAAATATTATTGAGGGCCCTGATAGGTAGTATAATGTAATTATTAGGAGTAGTTGACTCCAGCTAGACTGCCTGGGTTCAAAAACTTTGTCAGGTCAGGTTCAGCGGCTCAGCCTGTAATCCCAGCACTTTGGGAGGCTGAGACAAGTGGATTGCCTGAGCCCACAGGTTCAAGACCAGCCCAGGCAACTTGGTGAGACCTTGTCTCTACAATAAATGAAAAAAATTAGCCAGGCATGGTAGCACACACCTATAGTTCCGGCTACTTGGAAGACTGAGGCCAAAGAATCACTGGCGCCGAGCAGGTTGATGCTGGGGTGGCGTGAGTGTGCCACTGCCCTCTAGCCTGGGCTATGGAGTGATACTCTAACCCAAAAACAAAACAAAACAAAAACTTTCTCTGTCACTTAGCAGCTCTATTACTTCAGGCAGATTACTCATCCTCTTGGAATTCAGGTTTCTCAATGATAAGATAAAGACTATAATTTCATATGATATTGCAAGTTATAAACAAGATATAATTAATTTTATCAACACATTTTAAACTGTGCCTAGCACATTTTAAGTAACATGTAAGTATATGTTATTATTATCAATATCTGCCACCTACAATATAGCAAGAAAGACAGGCACTAGACAAGTTACTGTAAATATGCTAAGTATCATGAAAGGTCAACCTCTGAGAGATAGACCAATGAACAAAATACTTCATTGCCCTCAGTAGTTCACAGACAGGAGAGAAAGACATGAAAATAAATAATCCTAATACAATGGCCTGAATGCTAACAGGAGTTGTATTCAAAATGCTATAGCACAGAGGAAGAAGGAGCTCACTGCCCCTGAAGAAGTATAGAGGCAATATTCTCTGGGCTGAATCTGGAGGCTATGATTTCTGCTTTTTAATTCCAGTCATTTGATAATGTGTGCAGATTCATAGTAGACTCTACACACATGATTGTAAAACTTAGCCAGACATTAATGTCCATCAGCAAAATAAGTGTCTCATGCTTTCACAAGTATGTGAGCAGTTGATTTGTACCAGTTGACTACATTTTGTACAGGGAACAGACTCAAGCACTATTTTCATATACTGATTCTTTAAATGGAGACACAGGGGATATTTCAGAAAACAAAGTAATATCTTTCACAACAGAATTGTAAACAGAGTACCAATTCAGTGCAGGGATGATTTTCTTCTATTGTACATGCCCAATTATCAAGCAAAATACTAAATACACTAGGAATAAAAGAGGCCACAATTTTATCAAATGAAGTAGAAAGCCTTTCCCTTACAATAGAAATAGAACTAAAAACTAAAAACTTAAACTATGAGCACAAGAGAGCTGTCAAGCGTTTGAGAATAAATTAAAGTTGTATAGAAAATGTCCTTGCTTTTTAGAATGGGAAGAAACAGTGTAATGATTGAATTTCTTAGAATTACTACTTACACCAACCTAATTACTACTTATCCAATGTAAGAATAATGTTGAGGTGGCTTATTTGTTTTTAACTTTTTTTCCCAGTGATAAGAACTATACTTAAAACAAACTTTATTTAAGCCTTGGATCTGATAAATTAATAGTCAATTTGCTTGGTATATCACGGGAGCCTCAAATCAGACAGGGTGCTCATGTAATGTTTACTTATTCCAAAGAAATCATCTGGAAGACAGGATGGCAAAGACATGGGTTTATTACTACTTACAGGAGGGACTGATGACAGCTGACTGGTACAGACTAAGTTCTCTGCACTCCAGTAGACAGTGGGAGAGGTTATATACCCACGGTAGGGAGACGGAATGAAATGACCGGGCATGGTGGCTCAACCTGTAATCCCAGCACTTTGGTAGGCTGAGGTGAGTGGATTGCCTGAGCCCATGGGCAACTTGGTAAGACCTCATCTCTACAATAAATTTTTTAAAATTAGCCAGGTGTGGTAGCGTGCATAGTTCTGGCTACTTGGAAGGCTGGGGCAGAATGATGGATGAAGTCCAGCAGTTCGACACTGGGGTAGCCATGACCATGCCACCCCAGCCTGGGTGACCGAGTGAGACTCCAACACAAGAAAAAAAAAAAAGGAGTGAAGCACAAACAATAGCATGAATACCCCAGCAGGGAGAAGGAGTGAGACACAAAAAATAGCATGATGTGTAGTGAAGCAGGAACTCTTAACACACGCCTTGAGTACGTAGATCTGGATACTTCCAAAAACATCTTGACCGAGTGCAGACCGCCTTGGCCAGGGGCCATTCTTCCTATCAGTGAATAGTCATCAGAGTAGGGGGAACCCGGTTTATGTATTTACCCACACTTGGCAAAAACAATTTGACTAAAAGCTTGTCTTTGTACTGGAAAAAATATATCAGTGAACTGGAAAGTTTCTTAAAGTCGTTGTTTGTCTTTTTCCTCTCTTCACACTATGTCGGTCTAATAAGTTAATAAGTGAGTCATGTCTGACTCATAAACAAATAGGAGGAATGCCTATGAATGAATAGTATGAAGATTTTGATTAAAAGCTTGCAATATGGCATGTCTTTCACATTGCTTTGTCATTTAGTTAATGCTTATGAGGTTTATTTGTTTTTCTTCACCTTTTCAATGGGAAGTCAAGATGTTTATAAATTCAGATTAATGATGATAGCCGTCGCCTATACCTGCTTGTAAATCTATTTGTGCTCGTGTATTTTGACAAGCAAAATGTACTGTATACCTAACTCCCACTGTACATATTTATTTTTTCCCCTATTTTATAGCACTCTCAAAAAGGATGCCATAAGGGACATACTTATTCTATATATTTTTGTGTTTTCATTTATTTGGTAGACTCACTTCCAATTAAATTATACCACCAGCTTTACCATAGTTTATGGCTATAACTTTTTTGTGCTTGGATACGTATTTTTATCTGCATAAAAATACTGATTAATGTAGGCTTGTATGTTTCAAAATTAAAAACCTATGTTCTTTGAAAGTATTTAATACAACTTATTACAATAAAGGAACTTCTAATACAATTGCTGCTTGGGACAGATACACATTTCTGTTAAGGCAATGCTTAGTGATAAAATACAAGGTCCATGTGTATAAATTTGTGAAACTATAACACCAAAGAATTGTGTGTTGATTTTATATCTCTCTCAACTTTATGTAACTAAAGAGTAATATCTGATCTATAAATCCTTAATAAGGGGTACCCCACCTCCCCAGGAAACGTTTGGAAATATATGGAGATAATTTGGTTGTCACAACTAGAAATGGGTGCAGCTGGCATCTAGTGGATAGAAGCCAGGGATGCTGTTAAATAGTCTGCAGTGCACAGGATAGTCCCCTACCCTGACAAAGGATTTCTTGGCCCAAAATGTCAATACTGCCTAGATTGAGAAGCCTTGCTCTGATCTGATGAATGTAAAACCCTTTTATATCCTTTAGTGTGAACATCCATGTTCCTCCAGCTATGTTAGCCCTTGTTAGAGCTACCCAAGTGGTATCTTGGTTGCTTAATTGATAAGTGAATACCTCAACACCTCTCCAGCTTGATCTAAAATTAGCAACATTCCTGAAAAATTGAGGTGACTGAACTGATTCTATCACCTTCACAGGCATGCACGTACATACACACACACACACACACACACACACACACACACCCTCACTTTGTGTAGCCTGTTTCACACTTACATCTAGGCAATGCTTATTTTGACTTGATGACAGCATGCCCTGCCATGTTGGTTCTTTGTGGCTTTTTCATGAACCGGTGAGAGAAGCAATGGGGAATAAGGAAAAGTTCAATGGCACCACCGTGAGCAGTCACTTGCTTTCCAAGCTAGCTGTGATTTTTGCCAAGTCTAAGCTCTTGTGTTCCCTAGCTTTGAACACCCTTTTCAATGTAGTTCCTGTGGAGATGAGTGGATGTGTGTTTCTGTTCAAGAGGCCAGTTGTCTCTGGCCTTCTATCCCCAGTGGTTTGCAGGGCAGAGAAAATGATACCAAACTATACAAATTCAGTAATTCTGTGTTCCAGAGACTAATTCTTCAGACTGTGCCAGATATGTATACATGTCTTCCTTTACATGTATAGGAAATGTATCAGTCTCTTCCTTTGAAAAGCACCAAGGGAACTGGTAAGGTTTTACATTCTGGGTGTTGAGAGAGCAAAATTTCAAGAGGAAAGAAAGAGATGTCATGGGGCCTGTTTCTATTCATTCAAACACCTTAATTTCTATTCCTGGCTGTCAATCACTCAAAATATAACTACTACATATTCACAGTGTGCAAAGCATTCATGTGGAACTATTAATAGAAGGAAGAACAATAACAACAAAAAACTTCTTGTGCTCTGTATTTCTCAAAATATTTGGAGGATAGGTGAAATGATCTTGCATAAGAGTGAACTCCAGACAGGATGGAAATCATTAAGCAACTAAAGCAATACATGACATCCAAATATCCACTTCCCACTCCCATGCTTGAGGCAGACATACCGTGATTTACTCCTTCCTACTGAACCCAGACATGAACTTGGAAATCTTTTGAACATAATAGTGCAAGTGGCCATAACCAGTCCATGGAAACCTATCTGAGATTAACTTTATTTGCCATCCTTGGACAGTAGACTCTAAAAAGGCACAGTAGGCCGGGGGTGGTAGCTCAAGCTTGTAATTCCAGCACATTTGAAGGCCAAGGTAAGGGGATTGCCTGAGCCCACAGGTTTGAGAATAGCCTGGGTAACTTGGTGAGACCTCATCTCTACAATAAAAATCAAAAAATTAGCTGGGCGTGGTAGTGCGTGCTTGTGATCCAGTTACTTGGAAGGCTGAGGTGAAAGGATCACCAGAGCCCAGCAGGTCGACGCTGGACTACAATCCAGCCTAGAAGACAGAGTGAGACTCCACCTCAAAAAAAAAAAAAAAAGAAAGAAAGAAAAAAGGCACAGTGGTTTGAAGAGTACCAACTAAGAGTAGATATTATGTTAATCGTGAAAAGGATATTGCTAAGCCAGTAGTGACAGTTAAGCCATGGTGATAGAAAAGGTCTTGGGGAAGTTTACAAAAGTTTGTGAGCAGGAATCTGAGGTCTCATCAAGTAGAACAGTCAGAGAGGCTGTGACTTTAGAGGGAAAGATAATGTAGAATTATGTACCCTCACCTCTCCTTTCTTATTCCCTACACTCTGAAATGCCCCTCTACATCCTCTCACTTTTTCTACCCTCCTTTTCTCTCATTTTTCTTACCCTCTGTTTCTGACATCAACCACCCCTAATACTAAGACTACTGAAAAGAGGAATATAAGAATAAAGAGGCCTCTCTTTGACCTGCTAAAATAGTTTGGCCCTCTGCCCACTGTGTTTCTATAATTTATTACCAATTTCAGCATCCTGCAAATGCAATTTTTAATTAGCTTGAGTGGCATCAGGTCTTGGCTCATTGATAATAACTATAATGAAGGCAAATATTCATAACTAACATTTAGTGGGTATACCCCATAAGCTAGGCAAACATGCATAATTTCATTTCATCTTCATGATACTATTATCATCCTGTTTTGCAGAAGAGTCATAGAACTTGCCCAAGATAACTCAGCTGGGAAGTCATGAAACTGCCTGGCTCTAAAGTCCATGCTCTTCATAATGATGCTATTCACCCTAGTAGAGAAAAAATCAGAATAAGTGATTTATTTGGATGAGAAATACAGATGTATTTAAAGAACAGTGAGAAATTAAAGTACTGTAGGAGGAGGCAGAGCATACATGCGCAGCAGTATGTATGTTCCTATTATATAAATTCTGATATACCTCGGAGTTCTGTGGAAGGGGGAAAACTATAAATCTTCTGGATGAAGGAAATACCCAGGTGTCCCTGTGTGGATCAATGTGGAAAAGACCAGACTGAGAATTAGGAGATGAACAAACAACTCAGGACAGGTGGTCTGGCTTAGCTGCAGAGTCTGTTATTCGTTTGGGCACATTATTGTTCCTGAGTAACTCTTTGTTCCAGACATGATCCACTTGTCAGGAGTACACAGCCACCTATCCTTTCTCTTCCAAAAGTTTGAAAAAATATATTCATCCGTTTCTGCACCCCATAGTTGTGCTGTATTAAATACCTCCAACAGGAGACACACATGTGCCTTCATTTTCCTCTGTGCAGAAAAAACAGAGTCACCCGACAACTTTCCCAGCAATCAGAGTCATTAGTAGATATTGCTTGTCAAGAGTTTCTTAGTCACTGCTAACACACACATCATCACAGTTTGAATTACTCTGTGAACCTTCTGATGTCTAGAAGTCAGCCACTCTTACTGTTAGGAGAGTTTACTCTGTCAACAGGACAGCTACATTACCAAGTCTAATTATACATTTTTTAGAAAAAGAAAAACATCCACACATCAAGTCGGAAATAGAAGTCAGGTATAACAGAAAAGAGAGGCTTTATAATTAAATAATGTCAGTTACCTTTGCCATCAACTCATAGTTTAATTCAAGTGCTCTTGTCATGAGAACATTGGGTCAAGAATCCATCCTCTGGAGTGCTGGGGAATACAATCATTCTTGTCCAGCTCTAGCCACATTCTGTTTGGAGGCCATTCCCATTGCTTTAATTAGGGGAAAAAATTTAATGTTGTAAATTCATAGCATGTCATTCTTAATTTCTGTACAATCCATCACACTCTGAGCATGTGTGTGGCAGCTCTTTTTAATAAAGGATTTTGCAGAGCACCTGCTGTGGCTAAAATACTTTATCATCTTTGCTAGCTCCAGGAGTCCTAGCATTATGTCATGTCTGACTCCAAAAAATATTATTGTAAGCCCTGGAATTAGAAACTCAACAATGGAACTAGCTGATTTCAATTGCTCAGGAAGCTATAATATTTTGAGAAATAAAACTTGGTAAGTTTTCATTTTAATCAAAAACTATAGCAGGACCAGAGCTGCTTTTCTGAAATGAATAATTTCCACATTTCTGGATGCTATCGGATAATGGCTCTCTCATCCATGAATTAATTATAAAACTAGAAATACTCAAAGAATATCAAGTTGTATCCCCATACTTTATTTTAATAACTACTTTATGTTTCATCAACTTGGAGCTTAAAAGAAGGAACTAAAGAGCCTTCAAAAGCCAGTTTTTAAAACTTGATCTCGGGTCCCCTCCCACTGTGGGAGCTTCTCTCCCCTCTCAGTAAATCCTGCTTTCAAAAAAAAAAAAAAAAAACATGATCTCAAGCAGTGCCACCTGAGAAGGTCGTCAAGGCCTTCCTACTCCTGACCATTGTCCTAGAGTAACTGGCTCACTGGGGAGTTCCAAGCTATTGAAATATAAACAATAAAAACTTTTTGCTAGCAGCCTTCAAAGAGCGTATGTCAAATCTTCCCCACTCTTTCCCAAACCAGTGATAGTCCCTTTCATATTTCAGCCCAATTCCACAAGCTTTAGGTGTTCTTATTCCAAGGGTCTATTTTGGATTTTGAGAATCAGTCCTAATTAATTTAAATGCTATTCTTTTTTCCTCACTGCCACTTTAGAGTTCAGTCCGGAATCTCAGCACCATTAAGAGAAAATTCATCTCCTGTCTCCAGACTGCAAGGTACATGAGGGGAGGAGTTGTGTCACTTCCCAGCTTTAGAAGTGAGTTTCCTGGAGGACTGTTTCTAGACTCAGTGAGAGGGAGTCTCCCATAACACACTCTGGAGTAGAAGTAGAGGTAATAACTCTTCTTGAGTATTTTTTTTATTAATGGCATGACAACGCTGAGTCTGGGGGAAGGACCTGTTCTTCTGCAATGGAGCCCTTAAGCAAGCACTGCCAAGAAGTAGCTGCTTAAGGTAGCTGATTGGTACATAGTGTACTTCCAGCTTTTTCCTGGGCTGTGGGCCTTAGCCACAATTCTGGGACAACAGTGGCAGCCTCCTGAATACTGAGCGTTATCTGGGTTCTTTATATATGCTTTTCTTAGCAAATTGGTAACGCTCTAAGTTAACCTTGTTTCCCCACTTGACACGTGCTGTTTGGAGAAGCAGCACATCATAGCAGTGAAATGGGCAAAGTGGTATCAGACGTGGGTCCAAATTGTGATCTCTGCAAATCATAGCTGCTCAACAGATCCAGGAGTCAGATGTGGGATTGGTCTACCATTGACCTTCTACTCTTGCACTATGCACCAATTCTTAGCCCTTGTTTCTCTACTTCTCTCCAGGTCTCTCTTGTATCTGAAGCTTCCTCATATAAACTCTACTAGTCCTAGAGGTCCTGTTAATTTCTCAGATCCAAGCCTTCACTTATATTGTTCACCACCATTAGAAGTTCTTCCTTCCCCTTTCTTCATCCAAATCCCCAATGTGTAATTCATTCATTAAGTTACCTAGCAAATATTTATTTAATGACTACATTGATCAGTCAGGATAGGCTCAATTTTGCTGCAGTAACAAACCTGAACTATAAGTAGCAGTTATATACAAATTATTTCGCACTTATAAAACATGTCCAGTACAGAGCTGGTGGCTCGCTTCTGTATCTTACTTACTCAGAAACGCAAGCCTCCAGCACCTACAGCAGCTCTGGCCAATAGGTCTTTCTGTGATGAAGGAAATGGTCTATAAAGGACACACCCAAAAAACAAAATTTATTTATTTTAAAAAATGTGTTTTTATTCTCACATGTTTAAACTCCAGTTGCTTTAAAGTACTCTCCATTTGCTGTAATATACCAATTGAGATGCTTCCTCCACTGCTCAAAACAGTTTTTGAACTCATCAATTTTGATGCCTTTTAGTGCTTCTGCTGTTTTTTTGTTTGTTTCATTTCTTCCACATTAATAAAATGTTTTCCTTTTAGGATTTTTTTGTCCAGGGAGGCAAAAAAAAAAAAAAGTACTCAGGGTGAGATTGGGTGAATAGGGAGGGTGGAGTATGCCGTTTTCCATCAAAAGTTGCTGAACACACAGTGTGGGCTGGTGCATTGTCATGGTGGAAGAACCTATCTGGTTGTTAAAAATACACACACATATAACTACAAAATTTTAAGGCAGAATAACAAGATTACAAATCATGGTGTGTAGTATAGATTGGGGATTAGGAAATAATTCCATGAAATTTGGTCTGAATGATGAGTAAATGTGGTGTTGAGTGGAGTAAAAAATATTTCAGACAAAAAAAAAAAAAACAGTTGTGAAGGCTCTGAATTTGGGAAGAACCTGGTAGTGTCTTGAAGGAAGTAAAAGAAGGCCATGGAAGTTGAAGTATAGGTCTAGGGAGAAAAATGGCATAGTGAATGCAGGCAGAGCAATGGCCACGTCATATACAAACCTTGTGAGCTTTGGTGGGGGTTTAGAGTTGACTCTAGTTAAAGGGAAACCATTAGAAAGTTTGATACAGGGAGAGGCATGATTTCATGTGCTGAAAGATTACCCCAGCTTCTGCTTGGACAAGGGTTTGGAGAGGGGTAAGAGAAGAATCGGAAAAGCTCTTCCTTTGGAGAGCCTTCTGCATTAGTTATCTGTTGCTGCTTAACAAATTACTACAAACTTAGTGGATTAAAACAACACCTATTCATGACCTCGCAGTTTTCATGGGTCAGGATTTCTAGCACAACATAGCTGCATCCTCTGTTCAGGGTCTCAACAGGCTGCAATTTAGGTATTGGTCAAACTGCACTCTTTCCTGGAGCTCAAGGTTTTCTTCCAAGTTCCTGTGCTTGTTGGCAGAATGCAGTTCCTTGTGGTTGTGGGACTGAGATACCCATTTTTCTTAATAGGTGTCAGCTATGGGTCATTCTCAGTGCCCCCAGCTCCTTGTTATGTATGTGGCTCTCTCACAGCATGACAGTTGGCTTCTTCAATATCAGCAGGAGAATCAACCTCTTCTTAACAAGTTGATCCCCTTTCAAGGGCTTTCATCTGACTGGTCAGGCCTATCCAAAATAATCTCCCTTTTTATTACCTCAGAACCAACTGAATTGGAATATGAATTACATCTGCAAAATACCTTCACCTTTATCACATAACCTAATCATGGAAAGCTATCATATCTGCTAGTTCTGCTCATAAGCAAGGGGAGGGATTCAAACAAGGCATGTGTTCCAGGGGAGCAGGAATCTCAGGGGGACCATCTTAGAATTCTGTCTGCCACAATTTTTTTGGCTTTTTCAGTTCACACAGCATTTGGTGTCCTAGGAACTTCCACAGCAGTTATTATTCGTACTCAAGGGAAGAAGGCGCAAGAAGTAGGCGGCTGTTGCCCTCAACCTGTTCATTCAGGTAAGCCACAATCTATCATTTTTTGGCAATTTAATTTGGTCATCTATTCAGTTTCAAGAACCTAATTTAGGTTGTCCAGATTCATAAGAGACTGGTCAGTAAGTCAGCAGGGCATTACTACTTTTTGGCACAAAGTATAGTTGCCAGGCAGATATAACAGTTGTGTTGGCTGCGGACACTGTAGAAAGTACTTAACGACAGTTTTGGAATGAGAGAGAGAAGGGTTCAGTATGGTCAAGTCCCTAAACCAAGCATAGCCTCAGTTTCTTCATCTTTAAAATGGGGGTCATTTTCATCATCCCCACAGCACAATTTTTGAGGAATAAATGAGATAACTTGTGTCAAAGCCTTAACACAGAGTCTGGTACCTGATAAGCTTGCAACAAGCAGTAGCTGCTATTATCTTTATCCTCCTCAACAGGCATAGCCAAAGCAAGATAAATACTTGTTGCTATAACACAGTTGAAGGAAGGCAGCTTGGGAAGCTGTCCAGGTTTTGTCCCAACGGGGGATCCAGGACTGAAGAAAACAAGCTCACCAGTGTGTCACTAAGCCACTCTGGGCTATCATTTTTGAGTCTGTTAAACTGAGATAACCCTCCCCTCTCCATTCCCTTACTGAGGAAGTTTGTGGCAGAAATTCAAGGCTCTCAGAAGAAACATGCCATGGGATAATAATATAGTGATAAATACTTTGCATCTATGACTCTTGTTTCCTCCCAGAGCATAAAGGTATTCTTGCAGCTCTCACTTACATGTCTTGGTAACAGAACCTTCCTGAGCAATCTGCCTTTTCATTACTTTATAGCTGTGATTTGATTATTTATTCATTTAGACTCTGCTACAGACTGCTTCATACCGCTGAGCAGCCAGTAATCAATTAACGCTCAATTTTCCTGTTGTCACACCTGTATGTTGGAATGATCATAGTTTTCCTGCCCTGCACCTCTGAAATCTCAGGAGTATTCCTGGAATCTTGAAGGCTCACTACTTGCCAAATATTTTCTAACACAAAGTTTCATGCATTCTTAGCCAAATATGATACATCTTAGGATGCTCTTTTATAATTGATTTGCAAGGATTTACTCTGAACACAGATGTGACTCATTTGAATCCATGCAACATGCTGTTTTGGTTTGGGATGAGAAAATCATACTTTCTCAGATTCATTGTATGTCAAATGTCAATATTCAAGTTTCCAGTAACATTGACATGACCAGCAAAAGAAAATGGCTGGATATAAAGAAAATG
The DNA here is from genome assembly GCF_000164805.1 of Carlito syrichta. Taxonomy (NCBI): domain Eukaryota; kingdom Metazoa; phylum Chordata; class Mammalia; order Primates; family Tarsiidae; genus Carlito; species Carlito syrichta. The sequence goes on along the minus strand of NW_007252232.1, from coordinate 950,320 downwards.
GGAAGGTATTTTCATATCTATGATTCAGATATAAATACTCTAAAAAGGAATAATTATTTATTGTAAATAAACTCACTATGAGTTGGTAGATTAGAATCTCTATATTATGAGTAAAGTTCATAAAATCAAATTATTTGCTGAAATTATGTAGAGGAAATAGCCCAAATAAGCACAAAGAATAATATTGATAAAATAATCCTGTAAATAAATCACACTGCCAAAAAAATTTATGTAGACCAGAGGTGGAAAATATGGTATAGCTCACTGCCTAGTTTGATAAATAAAGATTTACTGGATCACTACCATGCCCAAATTGTCTACATATTATCTATAATTGTTTTCACACTACAACTGGAGAGTTGAGCACATGTGACAGAGACCATATGGCCCACGGAACCTAAAATATTTGGTTTTGGGCCAATTAAGTTGCTAAAGGTAACATTCTTATTAAATTACCTTTTTAAAGACAATTAAATACAAAATACATATGGAAAATTGCTGTGTCTATATTTAAGTCACAATAGAATCAATTAAGATAGAAAGTGTGTCAAGAGTGGACAGTGTACCTAACAATAGAGTCTCAAAATACATGAAGCAAGAACTAACAAAATTGAAGGAAGAAATAGATTATTCAACATTAGCAGTTGAAGACTTCAGCATTCTACTTTCCGTAATAGATAGAAAAACTAGACAGAAAATAAATAAGGAAACAGAAAACTGGAATAACACTATGTTTCAATGGACTTAGTGTATATCTATAGAATACTACAGCTCATAACAGCTGAATACACATTCTTCTCAAGTGCACATCAAACATCCCCCAGTATAGATTGTATGTTTGGCAATAAAATAAGTCTTAATAAATGTAAAAGAATTTAAATCACACAGTGGAATAAAATGGAATATTGGAATTTTATTCCACAATGGAATAAAATTACAAATCAATAATGAGGGAAATTCACAAATACATGGACATTAAACAGTATACTTCTAAATACCCAAAAGATTTTCAAAAATCACAGGGGAAATTAGAAAATGCTTTGAGATAAATGAAGATAAAAACACAGCATACCAAAACTTATGGGCTGTAACTAGTGTAGTGTTTAGAGGGAAATTTATAGTTGCAAATACCTATATTAAAAGAAAAGAAAGCTCTAAAATCAATAAACTAAACTTACACCTCAAGATACTAGAAGAAAAATCAAACTAAACCCAGTGTTCAAAAGGAAAAAAATCATGATTAGAGCTAAAATAAATGAAGTGCAAAATGAAAAACACATATAGTAAGTCAACAAAATAGAAAATTGATTTTTTTAAAAGATCAACATTGAAAAACATTTAGCTAGATTGACCAAGAAAAAAAGATTCAAATTATTGAAATCATAAATAAAGGAGAGAACATTACTATAAAATTTTTAGAAATAAAAAAGATAAGGGACTTTATCAAACTTTTTGTTTTGATATCATCTCATTTGTCTATTTTTGCTTTTTTTGCCTATGCTTTTGAGGTATTCTTCATAATGTATGTGGCCAGACCAATGATCTGAAGTATTTTCCTAATGTTTTACTCTAACAGTTAAGGCTCTAATCCATTTGTGTGGGTTTGTTGTTGTTGTTGTTGTTGTTGTTTGTATATGGTGAGTAATAGGAGTCTGGTGTCATTTTTCTACATATGAATGTCCAGTTTTCCCAGCATGACTTATTGAAGAAACTGTCCCTTCCCCTCAACGAATAGTCTTAGTACCTTTGTCAACAATTGGTTGGCTGTAAATATGTGGATTTATTTATGGGTTCTCTATTCTGTGACACTGGTCTATGTGTCTGTTTTTCTGCCATGTCAAAAAACCAACTATTTGTTTTGTTTTTTAGATTCAATGGTTATATGTGCATGTTTGTTGCTAAGGTATATTGCATTATGGTGAGATCTGAACTTGTGTTGAACCTGTCACCCCAGGTAGTGAGCATGGTACCCCATAGTTGGTTTTTCAACCCTTACCCCTACCCACTTTAGGAATCCCCAGTGTCTGTTTTATCCAACCTTATACCTGTATGTACCCAGTACTTAAATCCCACATGTGAGAACATGTAATATTCAGTTTTCTCTCTCTGTGATAATTCATTTAGAATGATGACCTCCAACTCTATCCATGATGGTGCAAAGGACACGATTTTGTTGTTTTTTATGGCTGAGTAGTATTTTATGGTGTATATGTGCCACATTTTCCTTTTTCAGTCTGCTATTGATGGGTACCTGGGTTGGTTGCATGTTTTTGCTATTGAAAATAGTGCTGTGATAAACATACAAGTATAGACGTCTTTTTGGTAGAATGATTTTTACTCTTTTGGGTATATACCCAGGAACAGGATTGCTGAGTTCAATGTTAAGTCTATTTTTGGTTCTTTGGGAAATCTCCAAACTGCTTTCCACAGTGGTTAAACTAACTTACATTTCCACCAACAGTGTAGAAGTGTTCCCTTTTCTCTACAACTTCACCAACATCTGTTGTTTTTTGACTTTTTGATAAAGGCCATTCTCATGTGTGAGATGGTACCTCACTGTGTGGTTTTTGATTTGCATCTCTGATGATTAGTGATGTTGAACATTTTTTCATGTTCGTTGTATGTCTTCCTTTGAAAAGTGTCTGTTTATGTTTTTTCTTCATGTTAGTGGCTTTTTTCTGCCAATTCATTTGAGTTCCTTATAGATTCTGGATATTCTTTGTCAGATGTATAGCTGCAAATATTTTCTCCCGTTCTGTGAGGTGTCTATTTATTCTGTTGATGGTTTCTTTTGTTGAGCAGAAGCTCTTTAGTTTAATTAGGTCCCACTTGTCAATTCTGATTTTTCCGACATTTGCTTTTGAGGACAATGTTCAGGAGAGTGTTTCCTACCAGTAGTTTTATAGTTTAGGGTTATATGTCTAAATGATTAATCTATCTCAAGTTAATTTTGTATATATGAGAAGTAAGGATCCAGCTTCATTCTTTCCCCAGCACCATTTGTTAAATAGGATGTCCTTTCCCCAGTATTTGTTTCTGTCTACTTTGTAAAAATGAGTTGTAGGTCAGTACTTTTACTTCTGAGTTCTCCATTACGTTCCATTGGTCTATTTGTCGATTTTTGTACTAGTACCATGCTGTTGTGGTTACTGTAGGCTTGTAGTAAAGTTTGAATTCTGGCAATGTGATGCTTCCTGCTTCATTCTTTTTGCTTAGGATCACTTTGGCTATTTGGGCTCTTTTTTGCTTCTGAATGAATTTGAGTATTGTTTTTTTCTAGATCTGTGAAAAATGCTGGATGTGATAGGGATTGGACTGAATCTGTAGATTGCGTTAAACCATGTGGACATTTTTTAATGACATTGATTCTTCCAATCTATGAGCATGGAATATTTTTTCATTTGTTTGGTCATCCTTGATTTCTTTCATCAGTGTTTTGTAGTTCTTATTATAGAGATCTTTCACTTCTTTAGTTAGATGGATTTCAAGATATTTTATTTTGTGTGTGTGGCTATTTAGTGGGGGGGAATCGGAGTGTCACTCTGTTGCCCAGGCTGGAGTGCAGTGGCACCATTACAACTCACCACAGACTCAACCTCCTTCTGTCTCAGGCTCCCGAGTAGCTGGGACTACAGGTGTGCACCACCACATCCAGTTAATTTTATTTATTTATTTTTGTGGAGATGAGGTTTTGCTATGTTACCCAGACTAGTCTCAAACTCCTGGGCTCAAGCAATCCTCTGGCCTAAGCCTCCCCAAATGCTGGGATTACAGACATGAGTCACCACACCCAGCCTGTGTGTGGTTACTGTAAATGAATTGCATTCTTGAGTTGGTTCTCAGTTTTAATGCTGTTGGTATATAGAAATGCAACTGATTTTTGAGCATTGATTTTGTATCCCAAGACTTTATTGAAGTTTTTTATGAGTGCTGGGAGTCTTTTGGTGGAAATTTTAGTGTTTTCTAGCTATAGAATCATAACATCTGTGAAGGGAGATAATTTAACTTCCTTTTGTCCTATATGGTCACCCCTTTTTTTCTCTCTCTCTCTCTTATCTGATAGCTCTGGCTAGGATTTCCAGTACTAAGTTAAATAGGAGTGATGAAAGTAGATACCCTTGTCTTGTTCCAATTCTTAGGGAGAATACTTCCAATTTCTGCCCATTAAGTATGATGTTGAATGTGGGTTTGTCATAGATGGTTCTTATTATTTTAAGGAATGTGCCTGCAATATCTACATGGTTGAGGGTTTTTTGTTTGTTTTATCATGAAGGGATGTTGAATTTTATCAAATGCTTTTTTTTTTGCATCTATTAATTTAAAACATGTGGTCCTTGTTTTTACTTTTGTTTATGTGGTGGATTATATTTATTGATTTGTATATTTTGAACCAGACTTGTATTGCAGGAATAAAGCCCACTTGATCACAATGAATAATCTTTTTGATGTGCTGCTATATATGGTTTGCTAGTATTTTGTTAAGGTTTTTTTTGTTTATCAGGGATATTGGTATGTAGTTTTCTTTCTTTGCTGTGTCTTTGCCATTTTTTGGTATCTGGATAATATTGTCTTTATAGAATGAGTTAGAGAGGAGTCCTTTCTTCTTGATTATTTGAAATACCTTCTGTAGGATTGGCACCAGCTCTTTCTTGTACATTTGGTAGAATTCAACTGTGAATCCACCTGTTCTAGGGCTTTTTTTGGTAGTAGGTTCTTTATTACAGATTCAATTTATGACTCTTTATCAGTCTGTTCATAGTTTTGGTTTCTTTCTTTTTCAATCTAGGGAGGTTGTGTGTTTCCAGGAATTTATCAATTTCCTCTAGATTTTCTAATTTTCAAGCATATAGATTTTATAGTAATCTTTTGCATTTCTTCAGAATAGTTTGTAACGTTGCCTTTTTTGGTTTTCTGATTTTATTTATTTCTCTCTCTCTCTCTCTCTCTCTCTCTCTCTCTCTCTCTCTCTCTCTTCTTTTTTTGGTTAATCTTGCCAGGGATCTCATTTGTCAGTCTTGTTTATTTTTTCAGGGAACAAGATTTTTGACTCATTGATCCTTTGTATGACTTTTTTGGATATGTTTTCTTTGATGTTTCATTTAGTGTTGCTTTTACTTTGGTTATTTCTTTTCTTTGTTTAGCTTGGTGTTTAGTTCTTTTTTTTTCTAAGTTCCATTAGATTAGACATTAGGTTGTTTATCTGAACTCTTTCTACTTTCTTGGTGTGGCTATAAACTAGATTTGGTCTCTTTTCTCTCATCACTGCTTTTATAACAGCCCAGATATCTGGGTACATTGTGTCTTTATTTTCATTTGTTTCAAAGATTTTGTTTATTTCTGTCTTGATTTCATTGCTTACCCCAGAATCATTCAGGAGTAAGTTGTTCAATTTTCCTGTATCTGTATATTTTTGAAGGTTCTCCTTAGTAATAATTTCTATTCATTCCACTATGCTCAGAGAAGAGCTTGGTATGATTTTGATTTTGTAGAATTTATTCAAGTTTGATTTATGACCAAGTATATGGTCAATTTTATATTACATTCCATATGCAAATGAAAAGAATATATATTCTGTGGTTGTTGGGAGAAGTGTTCTGTTGATGTCTGTTAGATCTAATTGTTCAAGTGTCATATTCAAGTCCAGGATTTCTTTATTAGTTTTCTGCCTCAATGATTTGTTAAGCTGTTAATGGGATGTTGAAATTCCCCACTATTATGGTGTGGTTGGCTATGTCCTCTCTTAGGTTAAGTAGCAGTTGTTTTATAAATCTGGGTCTTCCTATATTAGGTACATATATATTTAAGATACGTATTTCTTCTTGTTGAATTGAGCCTTTCATCATGTAGAGCCCCTCATTGAGCTTTTTTACCCTGACTGGTTTAAAGTCTGTTTTATCTGGTATACAAATAGTGACTCATTTCCGTGGAAGATCTTTCTCCAACACTTTACCTTAAGCCTATGGGTTCCTTTAGAAGTGAGATGGGTCTCCTAAAGACAGCAGAAGGGTAGATCATTTTTTAAATTCCAATTTGCTACTCTGTGCCTTTAAGTGGAGCATTTGGACTAGTAACATTCAAGTTAGCTATTATTTGTGAGGGTTTTTTTCCCTGTCATATCATTGCTAAGAAGTTGCATTATGTTCTCAGCTTTGTGGTTGATTCGTATGGTCTGTAAGCTATATGTTTACATGTGCTTTTGTTTTAGGTGCTATCATTCTTTTGTTTCCTTGTTTACAATTATCTTAAGCATCTCTTGTAGGGTTAGTCTGGAGGTGACAAATTCCCTTAGCACTTGCTTGTCTGGGAAGGTCTCTATTTGTCCTTTCTTTATGAAGCTTAGCTTGGCAGGATAAGAAATCTTTGGCTGGCATTGCTTTTATTTAAGAATGCTTAAAAATGGACCCCCAGTCTCTTCTGCCTTATAAGGTTTCTGTTGAGAGGTATACTGTTATTCTAATGGGACTCCCTTGGTAAGTGGTGAACTGTTCCTCCTCTATAGCTGCCTTTAAGATTGGTTTCTTAAGCCGGGCTCAGTGGCTCAGCCTGTAATCCCGCGCCTTTGGGAGGCTGAGGTGAGTGGATTGCCTGAGCCCAAGGGTTCGAGACCCGCCTGGGCAGAGAGACCTCATCTCTACAATAAATCACAAAATCAGCCGGGCATGGTAGCACATGCCTGTAATTTCGGCTACTTGGAAGGCTGAGGCGGAAGGATCACTGGAGCCCAGCAGGTCGAGGCTGCGGTTGCCGGAGCGGCCACTGCACTCCAGTCTGGGTGACAGAGTGAGACTCCAACTCAAAAAAAAAAAAAAGAAAAAAGATTGTTTTCTTTCATGCTGACCTTGACCTTCATGACTATGTGCCTTGGGTATGATTATCTCATATAGTACTTCACAGGAGTTCTCTGAATTTCTTATATATGCATGATAGCCTCTCTAGCAAGATAGGAGATTTTTTCCTCTTAGGTTGTATCTTGAAAAACTTGTTTTAAGTTGCTTTCATTTTCCCTTTGTTTTTCAGGAATATTGATCAAATGTAGATTCGGTCTCTTTACATTGTTTTGCCTCTTGAAAGCTTTGTCTAGTTTTTAAATTTATTTTCTTTATTTTTGTCTGATTGCATTAATTCAAAGGATTGGTCTTCAGGCTCTGAAATTCTTTCTTCTGCCTGGTCAAGTCTGTTGTTAAGCCTTGCAATTGTGTTTTGAAATTCCTGAAGCAAATTCTTCAATTACAGAAGTTCAGTTTGGTTCTTTCTTAGGATGGCCATGTCAGCTTTTACTTTTGGGGCAGTATTGTGGCCTGTTTGGTTGGGGTATCCACTTTCTCTTGGATCTCATTGAGTTCCTTTGTCATCCGTATTTTTAATTCTATATCTGTCATTAGAGACAATTCATTCTGTTGAGGATCCATTGTTCAGGAGCTGGCAGGATCCTTTGTGGGTGCTGAAACAGTCTAGCTTTTGGTATTGGTGATGTTCTTGCACTAATTCTTTCTCATCTGTGCAGTTTTTATTTTATTAATTTTTAAAATTTTGCTACAATGTGGCTTTTTTAAGTTTTCTAATTTTTTTTCCTTTATAGATATATCTGCGATGTATGTTGTGTATGGTCAATTGGCTTTGTTTAGTGCCCTGGCTTGTCATTCTCTTTCAGATCCACAGGTAGTAGGGGCAGAGGCAGCATTGTGGTGTTATGTGGGTGGGAGGCTAACAATGACCTCTGGAGGTTGTGTCTTCAGGAAAGCACAGAGCCACAACTGCAGTGTTCATGTGAGTAAGGCAGCTGTACAGTACCAGAAGGCCCTGCCTGGTAGAAAGCTGTGGGGCAAGTGTCTGTGGCATCAGTCCTGTGGGTGTGCCTTTACTCCCTTCCTGACTTACAGATGGCAAGAATGGAGGTGGTTGTGCTGGTTGGGAGCTGCCCTCCCTCCTCATTCCCTCTCTGTTCCACATGTGGAAGAGGTAGAAGTAGAGTTGGTTGCAGCTCGGAGGAGCCTGTATTCAGCCACTTAAGTATTCAGGTGGAGGTTGGGCAGCTTTTCTCCACATGGTTAGAAGTCTAGAAGTCTGTGGTATCAGTCCTGGATACTTGGATTCTCCCTGTCTCTCCACTCCCTTTCTTTTTTTGTTTTTTGGGAGGGGTTTTGTTTTGTTTTTGTTGAGTTGGAGTCTCATTCCATCACCCAGGCTGAAGTCCAGTGGCTCACTCACAGGCACCCTAGCATCGAACTGCTGGGCTCCAGCGATCCTTCCGCCTCAGGCTTCCAAGTAGCCAGAACTATAGGTGCGCTCTACCATGCCTGGCTAACTTTTGATTTATTGTAGAGATGCAGTCTCACCAAGTTGTCTGGGCTAGGCTTGAACCCACAGTCTCAGGTAATCCACTTGCCTCACTACCCAAAGTGCTGGAATAACAGGCTGAGCCAGTGAGCCCACTTCCACTCCCTTTCTAAACCGCAGGCAGCTGGGGCCCTACCAGACTGGGAATCACAGAGGTGTCCTTTCTCCACCCACATGTAGACAGGCCAGAGGCAGCAGTGACATTAGCTGGGAGAAGCCTGGCAGCAATGACATCCAAGTATTAAAGCCGAGGTGGGGTGGCTTTCCTCCACCTGAACAGAAGCCTCAGGTAATGGGGTATGTGATGTTAGTCCCGTGAATGCACAAACCTACTCCTTCTCTCTGCTCCCTCCCCTAAGCTGTGGTCAGCAGAGACCCACTAGGTTGGAAGTCTTGGAGTAACTCTGCCTCTCTGTTCCTTTTCTGTCCCATGCAGTAGGAGGCACAGTGGTGACAGGTGCTATAGGAGGCCTATCTACTGCCTCCACAAGCTGGTGGCCTCCTGGGGTCAAGCTGAGGCTTCAGCCTTCATTTTGGCTCAGGGTAGATGTGGTAGGAGGCCTGCCCCCCAAGCTAGAGAAATGCCCTTGGTGGGGAGCAGCAGGATGGGAGATACCCATGTGGTGCAATGTGTGGGTGTGGTGTCTGTCCTAGGAGGACTTTCTTTGGCAAGGTGGCAGCAGCCATGCCTGAGAAGCTTCTGGGTTCCAAATGGACTTGAGTGGAGCCTCTATCCAGACTTCTGCAAGCTTCCTACAATTGACTGGAGGGGGCTGGAGGGGTACTCTCCCATGGCTAGGGTTTCAGTGGTCTGTGTGTGAAATCCCAGAGGATTTTCTCAGACATTCTCCCCTTCCTTTCATGAAGAATCCTCTCCTGGTTCCGCACTGGAGCCAGATCTATAGGCAGCTGGGACTTGGTCTCCTCCACTCTCAATAGTCCCAGACACTTTTCTGATAAAATTGAGTGTGGTCTCCCAGTCGGTTTCCTGAAGAGCAAATATTTACTTACTATCTCAGACCTTCTCTAGTAGAGAGGCGCTCACTAGCAGCTTTCAGTTATCATTTGGTTGGTAGTTCTGCTCTATTCTTTATTATTTCTTTCCTTCTAATTTTGGGTTTGAATTGTTCTCGCTCTTCCAGTTTTTTGAGATGCATCATTAGGCTGTGTATTTGAAATCTTTCTACTTTTTGATGTAGGCACTTATTGCTATATACTTTCCTTTTAGAATTTTTTTTTTTTTTTGAGTTGGAGTCTCACTCTGTCACCCTTACATCCCACAGGTTTTGGCATGTTGTGTTTGCATTGTCATTTGTTTCAAGACATTTTTATAATTTCCTACTTAATTTCTTTATTGACCAATTGGTCACTCAGGAGCATGTTGTTTAATTTCTATATTTGTACAGTTTCCAAAGTTTCTCTTGTTATTGATTTCTAGTTTTATTCCATTCTGCTCAGAAAAATTGTTTAATATGATTTCAATTATTTTAGATTTGTTCAGACTTGTTTTGTGACCTAACATGTGGTCTCTCTTGGAGAAGTTTCCATGTGCTGATGAAAAGAATGTATAATCTTTGAATGAAATGTTCTGTAAATATCAGTTAGATCCATTTGATTTAAAGTGCAGTTTAAGTCCAAAGCTTCCTTCTTGATTTTCTGTCTAAATGATCTGTCCATTGCTGAGAGTGGGGTGATAAAGTCCCCTACTATTAATGTATTGCAGTCTATCTCTCCCTTTACATTTAGTAATATTTGCTTTAATATATCTAAGTGCTCTGGTATTAGGTATATATATAATTGCAATTGTTATATTCTCTTGCTAAGTTGATCTCTTTATTATTATATGATAACGACCTTCTTTTTTGCTTTTCTTCAGTTTTTGACTTTAAAAACTGCCTTGAGTGATATAAAGTATTGCTATTCCTATTCACTTTGGTTTCCCGTCACGTGGAGTATCTTCTTCCATCCCTTCACTTTCAATCTATACAAGTGAAGTGAGTTTCCTGTAGGCAGCATATAGTTGGTCATGTTTTTTAATCCATTCAATTAATCCATATCTTTTAAGTGAGAAATTTGATCCATTTACATTCAAAGTTATTACTAATAGGTGAAAACTTTTTCCTATCATTTTGTTAATTGTTTTATGGTGGTTTATCCTTTGTTTCTGACAAAGGATAACTTACATACTGTTGGTGCGAATGTAAGTTAGTACAGTCATTATGAAAAGAGTATGGAGGTTCCTTGTGTGATAGAGTAATCCTACTACTGGTTATATATTCAAAGGAAATGAAGTCAGTATGTAAAAAAGTTATCTCCACTTCCATGCTTATTACAACACTATTAACAATAACAGCTCTATCCCATCTTGCAAGATGGCAAGAAAAAAAGTTGAGAGGTCAGATACTAAGGAGAAGAAATCTAAAGCCAAGAAGGCTGATGCTGGTGGCAAGGCAAAAAAAAAAGGGTAAACTCAAGGCTAAAAAGCCCAAGAAGGGGAAGCCCACTGCAGCCAAAATTCTGCCCTCATCAGAGGAATTGGAAGATATTCCCAATCTGCTATGTATTCTAGAAAGGCCTCGTACAAGAAGATGTACTAGGCAGCTAAATCCAAGGTTGAAAAGAAAAAAAGGAGGAGGTTCTTGCAACCATTACAGAACTAGTTGGTGGTACCAAGAATGATGGTACCCAAGTGATTAAACTTCACAAAATGCCTAGATATTATCCCACTGGAGATGTGTCTTAAAAGCTGGTAGGACACAGCAAAAGCCCATCAGCCAGTATGTGAGAAAACTGCAAGCTAGCATCACTCCTGAGACAATCCTGATCATCCTCACTGAATGCCACAGAGGCAAGCAGGTGGTTATCCTGAAGTAGCTGGGCAATGGCTTATTACTTGTGACTGGACCTCTGAACCTCAAGTGAATTTCTCTGTGAAGAACACACCAGAAATTTGTCATCACCACCTCCACAAAAATTGGTATGAGCAATGTGACAATCCTCAAACATCCTACTGATGCTTACTTCAAGAAGAAGCAGCTGTGGAAGTCCAGGTACCAGGAAGGTGAGATCTTTGACACTGAAAAAGGGAAATACAGGATTACCAAGTAATGCAAGATTGATCAGAAAGCTATGGACTCGCAAATCTTACCAAAAATCAGAACTATTTCTCAGCTCCAGGGCAACCTGCAATCTTTGATTGCCCTAATGAATGCCACTTATCTTCACAAATTAGTGTTCTAAGTTTTTTAAAAATATCCCAATAAAATAACTGATAAATTTTTTTAAAAACCAATACAAAGACATGGAATCAACCTCAGTGTCTATCAACAGATAAATGGATAAACAAATTGTGGTAACATATACAATGGTATGTTATTCAATATAAGAAAGAATAAAATCCTATAATGTGCAGCAACATGGGTCAACCTAGAAGGCATCGTGTTAAGTAAAATACACCAGGCATAGAATGTCAAATACCACATGATCTTATTCATGTGGGATCTTAAAAAGTTGATGTTATAGAAGTAGAAAATAGAAAGGTAATTACCAGAGGCTGGGGAGGGGAGGTTAATGGGGAATGAGGAGATATTGGTCAACAAGCACAAAGTTACAGTTAGGAGGAATACATTTTGGTATTCTATTGCACAGTAGGATGACATGGTTAATATTGTATTATATATTTCAAAATAGCTATCAGAGAGCATTTTGAGTGTTTTTAATCACACACAAAAATAAATATTTGAGGTGATGGATATACTAAATGTCCTGATTTTATCATTACACAATATCTACATGTATCAAAACATCACACCATATCCCAATACAATGTGTCAATTAAAAATAAAATAAAACCAAAAAAAAGAAAACAAAAATGGGTGTAAATTTTGGTGACATTTAATTAGGCAATGTTTTCTTAAATACGACCTATAAAGCACAAACAACAAAAGAAAAAAATAAACTGAACTTTACCAAAATTTAAAATTTTACACATCAAAGGACAAGATCAAGGAAATGCAAAGATAATCCATAAAATAAAAGATGATATTTACAAATCATATATCTGATAAGAGTCTCATATCTAAAACAATAAAAAGACATATAACCAAATTTTAAAATGGACAAAGTATTTGAATGGACATTTATCCAAAGAACATAGACAAATGGCCAGTAAGCATATGAAAATATGCTCACATCCTTAATCATTAGGGAAATGCAAGTAAAATCACTGAGATACACTTCACACTTATTAGGATGGCTACAATTAGAATTGAAAATGAAGATGTGGAGAAATCAGAGCCCTCATACGTTGCTAGTGAGAATGTAAAATGGTGTAGACAATTTAGAAAATACCTTGACAACTCCTCAAAAAGTTGAAAATAGAATTACCATATGACTTTGCAGTTCCACTATTAGGTATATGCCCAAGAGCACTGAAAACATACGTCCACACAAAAATCTGTACACAGTATTCACAGCAGCATTATTTATCATAGTCAAAAAGTGAAAACAACCCAAATCTCTACCAACTGATGAACAAAATCAGGAATAGCTATACAATAAAGTATTAATCAGTCATAAAAAGAATGAAGTACTGACATTTCATTCAGCTGCAACATGGATGAACCAAAACAATTTTGCTAAGTGAAAGAAGCCAGATTCCATTTCTATAATATGCAAATTTATGGAGACAGAAAGTATATTAATGAGTATCTGTGGATGTGGAATGACTCTGAATAGGCAGGTAGATTCATCCTACGATGACAAAAATGTTCTGGAATTAGATAGTAGTGGGGTTACAGAAAAATTTTAATATACTAAAAAATCACTGAATTATATACACTAAAAGGGTGAATTTTATGGTATGTGAACTATATCACAGTAGTATGGAAAAAAAGGGGGGGGTGGAAATCGTTGTTTATGAGACCCAAGGCCTTGCTATCCACTTGTCCAATACAGAATCATTTTCTAAAATTTGCTGTGTTTTCCCCTTTCTCCTAAATATTTTTATTTTATTTTTTATTTTTAACTTTTAATTTTTTTTATTTTAAAGATGTGGGGTACAATTCAGGGTTAGGTATACAAATGTTCATTATGTGGGAACTCTTGTTAATGAGGTATACCCCCACCCCATTAGCAGTTTCCCACTAATGCCAATCCTTTTCTTATAGTATTATGAAAATTGTTCAAGGTCCACTTATGAGTGAGAACATGTGGTACTCAGTTCTTTGTTTCTGTGATAGATTACTGAATATTATAGACTCTAAGCCCATCCAGGTTGCTGTGAAGTTCATGATTTTGTCCTTCTTTATTCCTAAACATTTTTCTTCATGACTATCCACCAGGCAACAGGTAAAAATGTCTACTCCTAGGAATGTGGAATACATATGCTTTTCCTTATTTATCTCACTAAATACAAATTAAAACCTAAGCAAATATAAGAAAAGTTTAAAAAGAAGAAGACAGGCTCACTAGGGAGCTCAGGATATAGGGAACAACATGGTAGTGAGTCCCTTGGGTTTGCTTTCTGCCTCATGTATCTCAGACTCGGTACTGGAGAAACTGACAGCCCAGAAACAATCAGTGGTCACAAACAGGGGACTCTATAGGCTGATGTGGTCTCACTAGAGAAGTCTACCAAACTTTTAAAGAAGAATTAACACCAACTGATAAACAATCTCTCCCAGAAAACAGCATAGGAAGGGCCACTTCCCAGTTCATTTTATGAAGCTAATGTTTACTCATACTAAACCAGACAAAGATAATACAAAAAAGGGAAATCACACACCGATATCCCTAATGAACAAAATATTTACAAATAGAATCCAGTAATATATAAAAAGAAATATATGACATGACAAAGTGGGTTTATGTTGAGGATGCAAAAGTTCATAGAATGTTCAGTCAGGTTTGCTGGCTCATGCCTGTAATCCCAACATTTTAGAAGGCTGAGGCAAGAGGATTGCTTGGGGCAGAGCAAGATCTGTCTCTACATAAAAATTTAAAAATTAGCCAGGCATGGTAGCTCATGCCTGCCCTCCATATGTATATATTTTTTCAAATATCAATTCATATGAATCTCCCTACTAAGAGATTAAAGAAGAAACATGACAAGATGCCATTAATCATTGCAGGAAAAAATATTTGACTATTCCTAATTTTTAAAAGTCTCAGAAGAGTAAAAATAGAGATCATGATAAAGAGCACCTACAAAGAACATACAGCTCATATTCTACTTAATGGTGAAAGACTAAGTGTTCTCCCCCTAGATCAAAAACAAGGTAAGGATGACTGCTCTCACCATTCTTATTCAACATGATACTGGAAGTTTTAGCCAGTGCAATACTGAAAGAAAAAAAAGGCACACACATCAGAAAGGATGAAATAAAACTACCCTTTTTTTCCTGTGTTCTACAAAGAATGTCTCAAGGAATCCACACAAAAAAACAAAAAAAGAAAAAAACTTTTAGAACTTTTGAGTTCAGTAAAGTCTCAAGATATAAAATCAACATAAAAAATCAATTGTATTTTGCATACTAACAATGAGTACATTAAAATGAAATGAAAAGCAAAATACCACTTACAATTATTCCAAAAACATGAAATAGGTGTAAATTTATGCAAATCTGTATAAAATTTACATACTGAAAACTACACAACGCAGATTAAAGAAACCAAATAATCTAATTAAATAGAGAAATATTGCATGTTCATGGATTGAGAGACTCAATTTAGTAAAGATTGATTATCTGAAAATTACTTTAAGATTGGTTAACCTAAAAAGGTATAACAATTGCTATCAAAATCCCAACAATATTTTTTATAGACATAGGCAAGACTCTTCTAAAATTTACTTGGAAAGACAAAGGCACTAGAATAGCCAAGATAATTCTAAAAAATAGAGTAAGTGGGAGGGATCACACTATCAATTTCAGGATTTGTTACATAGTAATCTTTGACTGCATCTTTGTGGACGAATAGGCACATAGATAAATGGAACAGAATAGAGAGCCTCATACAAGTATGACAAACTGACATTTGACAATGATATAAAGCAATTCAATGGAGGAAAGATAATCTTTTCAACAGATGGTACTAGAGCAATTGAACATCCATAGGCAAAAAGTGTACCTCAGTTTGAACCTCACACATTATACAAATAGATTTAAATGTAAAACTATAAAATTTACAGGAAATAGCAAGGGAGAAAATATTCAGGACCTACGACTTGATGCAGAGTCGTTAAACATGACACAAAAAAGTATGATCTACCCAAACCAAAAGAGATAAATTGGATCTCATCATAATTTATAACTTTTGCTCTGTGAAAGATCCACTTAAGAAAAGACAAGGTACAGTCTTAGTGAAAAATTGTGCAAACCACCTATCTAACAAAGGACTTATATCTAAAATAAAGAAAGAACTCAACACTCAACATTAAAAACAAGCACTGATAAAGAACTTGTGAGGATGTGGGGGAAAAGCCAGATTACACATACTTTGCTAGTGGAAAGTAAAATAATCTAGCTACACTTGAAAAGACTTGGCAATTTCTCTTTATACGATGCAACAATTGTACTCCTGGACATTTGCCTCAGAGAAATGAAAACTGTATTAGCAAAAAACCTGTACATGATTGTACATGTTTATTTTTAATAGCCAAAAACTAAAAGTCTAAATGTTCCTCAAAAGTTGAATTGCTAAACAAACTCTGTGTTCCATACCATGAACTTACTACTCAGCAATGAAAAGGAACGAACTATTGACACATGCAACTTGGACAGATCTCAAAGGCATTTTTTGAGTTTTTAAAGAAATGGAAAATCGAATTGTGGTTGTCAAAGGTTAGCAATGGTGGTGGGCAGAGGTGGCAGTGTGACTATAAAGAGCTACCATGAGGGAGAACAAAACTAAATAGTTCTGTTCCTAATATTATGCATTTACATTGTACCAATGTCAAATTCCTGGTTTTAATACTATGCTACAATTATGTAAGTTATAACCAATGAGTGATTTGAATAAAGATACAAAATATCCTCCCCTTTCTCTTTCTCTCTGTATTATCTTTGCAACTTCCTGTAATTATTTAAAAATAAAAGATTTTTAAAAATCCAAGGGAAAACCATTTATCCTTTGGGGATAGAGTTTAAACATGCTGTTTGCTGTTTTATTAACAACTCTGACTATTACTTAAACAGTCAAATTTCCTGATAATGATCTGCCTACCCTTCAAAACACCTCAGATTCTAAAGGGCAAATTATATGTTTCCTTTAGTGTCTTGGCAACTATATTTCAAATACAATTGTAGGATAGAAACAGGAAAATTAAAGTCGATGCACTGGAGTATCCTAACCTGCTATTAGATGAGCACAGAGTTATTCTGAATGATTGAATCAATATACCTGTTGAATATATCTAATTTATAAATGCATCTCTAGCAATTGATTTGTACCAAACCACAGATACCCAAAGATCAGAAGAAAACAAAAGTAAAGGAAAAAGGGAAACTTTTTTGTTTCCTAACCCTTACTATTTTTTAATGTGAACCAAAGAGCTGATATTGCTTTCACATGCTCTTGGAAAGACTAAAATGCCTCAAACATTGCAAATGATCAAATATCCAATTACATTACTATGTACTTTACCAACAAAGGCCTTACTTTGATTCAGTAAATCAACATCCACTAGGGTTCCCTCAAAGGGATGCCATAAAATGCACTAAAATGAGCTTGGTTTTAATAAGTTGTCCTTTTAACATCTATATTTTATTCAAAACAGTCATTAGAACTGATTTGATATTGCTCATGTAATACCATTTTTCTGACAAAGAGATAGCTTCAGATAGAAACTTAAAGGGAATTCTCTTTTGTTAGAAAAAGATTGTGAGAAAATAGAATGAAGATATTTCTTGAAAAAATACACTTGGCTTCAAGTTTCCTTTGGAGATCAGCTAGACAATATGTTTTCTTTCTTTTTTTTTCCTTTCAATACTTGATTTTTTAATTACTCGTCTGAACCACTACATGGAGTATAGGCCCAATTTTAAAGAATACCTTTCTGTAACCAAAAGAAACTTTGGACCAACCAAGGATATCCTGTGTTTAAAAGTCAGACCAGAAAACAGTTGTTCATCACGCATAGCTGCAAAACTTTTCCTCTGAGGCCTTTGAAATTTTCCTCTGAGGACTTCCCAGCCCCTCCATTTCGCCATGAAAAACAACTTCCTCCTATCTAATAGCATCCTGTTGGCACCCGTTTTATGCTGAGACAGCACCTTGGCAATTGGGATGATGTTCCATTAAACTCCAAGACACATATTTCCTCATTTTAGCAATCTTGCTGACTGTACTTTACATAATATCTTATTGCTAAAATCAATTAGTATCTTATCAAATTTTTAGTTAAGTAATCTCATTTAAATCTATTTACTTTCTAAGATCTCATATTCCCAGTTCTGGACAGTCTTATGTAATTACAAATTTTATTATAGCATTAGGCTCTAAATCTCCTTTGGACTTCCACTATTCTTACCCTGATAAGGCTTTATTTTTACAGTGCCATCTCTTGGGTATTTTGTTTAAGCTTTAAGGTCTTGAGAATGACTTGTAGTTGCTGACATTACTATTTACTAACAAATCTCTGAGAGAGACAAGGTAGGAACCTGACAAGTAGCACACATCCCAGCTCTAACACTATCTGTGAATTTTCAGGATGGTTTTTTAACTTTCTAAGTCTCAGTTTTTTCATATGGAAAATACTGGAGGACTAATATGTTATGCCTTACATAATAGTGGGAGCTCAATAAATATTAGCTCTCTTTCTCTTTCTAGTAATTTCTACACAATAAAGTCAAGCACGTTTCAGGCTTGCATTAAAACCTGGAATGTGGGAAATCAGAGGAAAAGGTAATAGATGAATTCTGATGTCTACACAAATCCCTTTCCAAACACTCTGATACTTGCAATATCTGGGTTGATGAGATGTATGTATGAGAGATCAAGTTGAAACAGTGGTAATCTCAGAGAGTTTTGACAGTCAAATGAAATGTCATTTCTAATGATCTAGATTGTTCTCCCTGCTCAAGAGCAATACCCCAGTCTAAGTTAGGATGACCAGGTAAGCTGAGTATCTAAAGAGAGTTTAGCTGGAGATTAAAAATAGTGGTTAAATATACTAGCCCTGTATTTCCCCTAGGAGCCTTGACTCAATACTAATTTACTGAGTGTTTATGGCAACATTATAAAACATAACTACCACAAATAACAAGAATCATTTGTGTAATTCTGGTGAGAATGTAGAGTACTGGATCTTGCACACATTGCAGGTAGGAATATAAAATGGTATAGCACCTCTAAAAAAGCTTGGCAACTTTTCTTATAAACATACATAGATTTACCATACAACCCAACGATTGTATGCCAGAGTATTTATTCTAGAGAAACAAAAACTTGCATACACTGTTGAAATGGTAGGTTTATGTCTTTTGCTGCATTTGAAAAGTTTTCAGCCATTTTTGTCAAGTATTTTTTCAGCTTCACATCCTATTTCCTCACTTTGTGGAACTCAAAGGACATGAATGTTAGATCTTTTTTAATTGTCTCACAAGTCCCTGAGGTGACTTTTTATTTATCTATTTTTTTCTCTATTGTTCAGTTTATATGTTCTCTATTGGCCTATCTTTAAGTTCACTGATTTGTTCCTATCTCATTTCACTTCTGTTATTAAAGCCTCCAATGATATATTTTTTTGAAATTTCCATTTTTAATTTTTCAATTGTAAAGTTTCAATTTGATTCTTCTTTGTACTTCAATTTTATTCCTGAATTTGTCTATTTTAAAATTTGTTTCAAGAGTGTTTGTAACTGCCTGTTGAAACATTTTTATAACAGCTGCTTTAAAATTCTTATTTTTTTAATCAGTATTTTTTATTATGATATTGTGGGGTATGGTTAAGGGTTAGGTATACAAATATGCTTCGTTCAAGTGCCCTTGTTGATAAGAGGTGTCTCCCCATTCCCAGACAGATATTTACTACTGCTAATCCCATCTCCCTTCTCCTCCCCCCCCATAAAATTCTTATTTTTTAAAAAAAAGCCAACATCTATGTCATCTCAGTACTGGCGTCTGTTAATCAAATTTTTCTCATTTGAGTTGGGATCATCTTGTTTCTTAATATAACAAGTAATTTTGGACTCTATCCCAAATATTTTTAATATCATGTTATTAGACTCTGGTTACTATGTAAATCTTCTATTATGGCAGCTAGTCAACCTGTTTAGATTCAAATGCTTGCTCAACTCACTCTTGTGGGTCATGATTCAAATGTCAATTTAGTTTTTAAATCTTCTGCAGTGCTATTCTGGCCCATCCCATTTGTATATTGCCTACATGACAGAAGTCCACTCTATAGTTTCCTAGTTGACTAGAGTGGGCAATGGAGGGCACTCCTCATTACTTCAGGATGGAGACAGACGACAGGGTTTTATGCACTGACACAGCTGGGAGAGAGGTTTCGCTTTCTTCCTGCAGAGGGTGGAGTCACAATTCCGCCTATAGGCTCCAGAGAGTAGAAGTGCTCTCTCATGACTGTGGTGGCAGTGGAGGGGTATGTATAAGAGGGTGGTGAAAGTCACCTACAGGCTCTGCATGGGAAAGACACAGCCACGATACCGAAGGGCAAGAAAATGAAAGAAAGAGTTCCATTTCCACTGCTGCAGTACCTGTCGTAGCAGAGAGTAGGTGCAGATTGTTTTCACACTGTTTACCTGAAGAACAGATATTTATTAAAGGTTTCTGTACTGTTGGGCGTGCTTTTCTCAGTTATTTGGGTAAGAGAAAGGAATTGGTTTTTGTTTGCATCTATTGATACAGCTGAGTTTCAGGTTTCTCTAGCGCCCAAGCTGGGGTATATAGGAGTTAAGAAAAAAATAAATAAAATAAAATAAACCCAGTGCCTCACTCCCAGACTGTTCCTTGAGTCTCCCAACATCCCAAGCCAACCTGCCTTTCCTCTACCTTTCATAGTCCTCTGCTAAGTAGCTGATGTATTTTATCCAGAGATTTTTGTTGCCACTTCTCAACCTTTTGGCTAGGATAAAGTGCAGAGATTTTTGTTGTGTGTAGCAGAAGGAGTAAAATATTATGCACCTTGCCCTGAACCGGAAGGAATAAAATGTAATGCACCTTACCCAGAACCGGAAGTACAGTCAACCCCTTTTAGATGGCTATTTAAGATTTTGGATTTTTTTCTTCTTATGAACAGCACCATGAATCATATTCTTGTCCATGCCATTTGGTCTCTTAATTACTTAAGATAAATTCCCGCGGGTAAATTCCTTCAAGATAAATTTTAAAGTCAAAAGGTAATATACTGTTAAGGCTCTTGATATACAATATGTATGATATAATACTATATCCTTGTAATTCTTGTTAAATATTATCCTTCTCTTTAATATTGGCCAAACTAATACATGAAAGACTGTTCAATCTCAACTATTCATCATTAGCCTTTTTGTATTTCTTTTATGAATTATTAATACCATTTGGTTTTTTTTTCTATTGATGTGTTCATCTTTTGCTTACTGGTTCATGAAAGCTTTGTATATAAGAAGAACATCACTATTTTGTCTGCCACATGGGCTATAAATACTGTTCCCAGCATGACTTTTGTTTGGTTTATGTGGTTTTGCCGTGTGTAAGGTTTTGTTTTTATGTAGTCAAATCTGCTAATTTTTACAGATATTAACCTATTAGGTAGGACTGCTTTCCAGGCCCAACTCTGAGCCTGAATTGTTCCCTCCTCTCTTCTGACCCCTTTTTGCATTTGAGGTGTTATGAGAGAAGAGAAAAACCAACATAGCTCTCTTTAAGCCAAAGAAAGATGAATGGAGTAACAAATGTGAGAGGTCTTCTAGACTAGTCTCTTTATAATCTCTCTTCTAAAATAAGAGCCCTCCAAAAACACACTCAAATCCCTCTTGACTTCACTCTCTCTGACCTCAGCCCAAATGCCTACTTTGCCAAATCAGAGCCATCTGTGCTGACTTTCTGCAGGCAAAAATTCCTTTCCCTTAGGAATATTAGACATAGCATCTTTTAAAGATCCCCTTCCCAGTTGCTACTCCTTGTCTGTGCTCTACTAGTGAATCAGGAAAGACAGTGATTGAAATAGCATATGGCAGCATCAAATACTGATTTTTCTGACTCTGACAGTTTCAAGAGTTGTCACTAAGTTTTTCTCAATCTGATACTTGGTGTTTTTTTCTCTAGTTTCTTTACTGTGGCATTAAGAATCAGTCCTCTGTCAGACATATAGCGCTCATAAATATTTAAATATTCCAAAGTACTGTCCTGATTCCTATTTCAACCCATGCCCTCACGGAGCTGACCTAAGCATTCTACTGTATTGATTTGTGTGTGAGAGAGAAACTATGGATTATTTTTGTATGTTTTCTTTTCAGTTATTGCAATGCTAAAATAGCAAGGGCATGATTTTATTTTCTATGATGTCTGTGAATGGTCTATAAAACACTGAGTGTTGAACTTAATATATGTAGCAAAGAAATAGTGAAGATGAAATTCAAAAAGAAAGCAGAGAAGTTCAGAGACCCAAACTGAACTTTTGAGAGTAGTATTTCAGATTGGGAAGTAGAAGACCAAAGTTCATTTGCTTGCTTCCATTTCTTGATCATTAATTAGTTATTCAATTAATAATTCAGAGTCCTGAACTATTTTGATAACTCCTCATTAGGAGAATCAAAGCTGATAATTAAGGGATGAATCAGAGACCTTATCCACAGAGAGCAAAGGCCCAAATGAACAGCATAAAAGATGCATCATTTTACATTCCTAGCATGTAAGTGGGCTATGAATATTGATGGCGCCAAATAGGAGAGAAAAGGACTAAAGCATGAGCTTGCAGAGCCGTGCTTTGTTCCCAGCCAAAATCAATACTAGGAAGACTGCCCAACATGCTTCAGTAACTGTTCATCAATTATTTACTGGGCTCTTTTGTTCCAAGTTTCTGTTTACAAGATTACTCTGTAACTTGAAATGATTGTTTCCTTTCACATGGCTGCTAGATGGGGCTTGAGTTTTTTATATGAAGTTGAGAGAACTGTGTTTGTGTGTGTCTTGCATACGTCATCTCAGGTTTCAGATTCAAATCAGGATAACCTGTGTTCTGCATTTTTTTTTCCCCCAGTGCTACTCCGATGACTTCTACCAGGTAGGATTATAGGCCAAGGCATTTACCTGTCCATGAAGTAAGCACAGGCATTTTCAACATCCTGCCAAATTGACAGACAAGGGCAATAGGAAGCAATGCTCCTTGACTTTTTTCTGAGTTTGTCCTTTTACTTTCTCAACATTCTAACTCACTTGGAGAAACAAGGAGAAACCAATTTGAGGTCTAGTCTTATCTGGTCCCAATTTTTTGACAGATGCATCCACTTAAATCTTAAACCCCAGTTTTGAGGCAAGACTGCCTGGTTCTGTTTTTACATGAAGTGACTACTTGGACCATAATTTGTGAAAAATGTACAACTTTATTAATAACTTATCACAGTCTGCCTTCTGTATTATCTGGTTCTGTTTCCATGGATTCGATCAAACACAAATTGAAAATATTTTGGAAAAAAAAGTATATAGTTGCATCTGTACTGAACATGTGTAGACTTTTTGTCATTATTTCCTAAACTATGCAGTAAAAACTATTTATATTGCATTTACTTGCATTAGAGTAATCTAGAGATGATTTAGACAATATGGGAGGATATGCATAGGTTATATCCAAGTACTATGCCATTTTATATCCGAGACTTGAACACTCATGGATTTTGGTATTCAATGAGAGTCCTAGAACCAAGCACCCACAGATACTGAGGGACATTTTTATTTTCTAACCGCCACACTAAGAGATTTAAGAAATGAAATTCTTGCAAAAACTCCTATGAGGTGTTTATATCATTATCCCCATTTTACACATAGATAAACAAAAAGTATAAAACT
The DNA here is from genome assembly GCF_000164805.1 of Carlito syrichta. Taxonomy (NCBI): domain Eukaryota; kingdom Metazoa; phylum Chordata; class Mammalia; order Primates; family Tarsiidae; genus Carlito; species Carlito syrichta. Next base: position 926,977 of record NW_007252232.1, on the reverse strand, counting down.
TTGGAAGTAGCAGAGCCAGAATTCAAACTCAAGTTTGCCTCCGGCACCTGAGTTCTTTGCCACTATCAGATAGTGTTCCAATAAACTGATTTTAAAAGTTATAATTTTTCCATTGTGTAGAAGAGGGATCAGTCATATTTTTTCTTTAAAAGTCCAAAGAGTAAATATTAGGCTTTGTGGGCCCCATGGTCTCTGACAAAACTATTCTATTCTGCTGTCATAGTATAACGTAGCCAGACAAACTACATCCGTGAATGGTGAGACCGTGTTCAAATACATCTTTATTTTTTTAAAAAACAGACTGGTTTGACATATGAACTACAGTTTGGCAGCCCCTAGAGTAGAAGCATTCACATGCTTAGCTACAACTTTTTCTTTTTCTTTTTTTTTTTTTTTAATTTGGAGTCTCATTCTGTCACCCAGGTCAGAGTGCAGTGGCATGTTCACGGCTACTGTAGCCTCAATCTGCTGAGTTCAAGCAATCCTTCTGCCTCAGGTTTCCAAGTAGCTGGAACTATAGTTGTGCACCACCACTCCCAGCTAATTTCTTGATTTTTTTTTTTTTTGTAGAGATGAGTTCTCACCAAGTTGCCCAGGCTGGTCTCAAATTCCTGGGCTCAGACAATCCTCTCACCTTCATCTCCCAAAGTGCTAGGATTACAGACATGAGCCACTGCGCCTGGCCTACAACTCTTAATAAAGCTTTCCCTTCTTCAGAGAGACCCTGAATGGTGAAGTTAGTCATCAGACTAGCATTGGATTCATCCTTGGCCAGTGAATCACAAATAATTCTGTTCAAAAGCATTTTCCAATTAATCTATGAAGTAGGCATTTTTGATATGGTTGTTTCCACTGCCACTTTTGGAAGTCAGCTCCCAACCATGTGTGCCAGCAAGTTCTCTTTAAAAAAAAAAAAAAAAAATGCAGCAACCTGGATGGCTTTGGAGTCGATTATACTCGGTGATTTGTCATAGAGACAAAGAGCAGAGTTTTGTATGTTCTCACTCATAAGAGAACCTTGAATAATTGTAGTGCTATGGGAAAGCGATTGGCAGTAATGGGAAATTGGTGGGGGGGATTGGCAGTTGGGGGAGACTGCTAGGGCAGAGAGGGGCATACCTCAATGACAGGGGTACCTGCATGATCAGTGTTGTATACCTAACCCTGAATTGTATCCCACATCTTTACATTAAAATAAAAAATAATAAATAAAAACCCTGTATACTATAGGCAAAAAGTTCAAATGAGGAGAACTGACAAAGTAGTGATGGTGGTGAACTAGGGCGTATACACCCATCAGACGGTCTCTTCCCTTCTCCACCCAATAGTGTTGATATGAGAGAATATGGGCTGTTGCCACATCTGCTTATTCAAGAAAACTTAGACTCTACAAAACAGATGCTAGATTGTATCTGCTCTTTTATTGTCTCTGACCAAAGCCTCTGACATAGAGTAGGGCTAGTGATCTGTCAGTAAGCATGGTGGTATACATAATCTTATGGGCAGCTTATAGTCCAAGACCATCTACAGAGCAGATTATCCCTGACAACAGTTTCCTTTAAATTAAAAAAATATATACAGGTATTCTTTGAAACTCAAGTAGAGGTTCAGTTTTGATTATTTTACCCATTTAAAAATGTCAGCAGCATGATGTTCTTCATTCTAGTTTATTGATATGAGACAGTGGTGAAGAATGCAGGTGCTGGATGCAAACAAATCTGACCCCGATAAAGCAGAATTAGATACTGGCCAGAGTCCAAGGCTAGCCCATCTCCCTGACACCTAGGATACAAAATAGTGTATATTTTAAAAGCCCGCAAAGAAAAATCTGTAATGTCTTGTGTTTTATCACAACACTTCATGTATAATTTCTAATAAACTTGCTGTGTGAGTTTTGGCCTTAAATTTTCCTCTATGAAATAGAAATATTCATAAAGCTCTCCCAAGCTGAGAAGAAAAAAATAGATTTGTTTATATAGGGATCAAGAATTTCACCAGTACTTCAGGGCAGTCATGGGGAAGTTTATTAAGTGTGTGTCGAATTCAGTGTGTGAACAGAGTGCCCCCTTATCCAAGGGCAGGCAATGAAAAGGTGTATATGGTTTGAATGCAGCACATCTGAACATGAGGGAGAGTTGTACAATCTAGGCAGTTAGTGGTGCCTTCAGAGAGACCTTGACTGTGTCCACACAGGTACAAGAATCAAAGTTTCACAGATGTCAGGGCCACATGGTCCAGTCAAAAGCCTTAATGCCAGTATGATGCATAGCCCAACAACTCTCTGGTATCTTTATTATAAATTCTGTAAAAATATGGGAAAGTCTCCTACCTACTTCCCTATAGGAAGAGAAAAGGAACAAGAACATTAAAATGATTCTCAAAGAAAGCCTCATTTCAGGGCTTACTTTTTTAGGAAACAATGGATGAAATGGCAACTCTGAGGCCTGACATTTTCCTGAATGGACCACTGATTCTCTTCTGATACTCACCAGAAATGTACTTTAATGTGAAGTAGTGTCATTGTTACTTGATCTTATTTGGGGTACAAGATCAGATGTGTGGGCTAAAAAAACTAAGTTATTATTTCATGTACCACAAAATCTTCTGATATATTTAACTCATTCTTCTTGCAACAAAAAGTCTTATATTAAAGGCATAAGAGTATGCATAAGACATCATGAATATACCTTCATTTAATTAGATCTCTCTAAATTCTCCTTAATGCTACATGGGCTTGGGAGAGGAAACAAAGTAGCCACCCAAATATATGTACCAACCTTGCCATATAGTTCACACCCTCAGAGTTATGTGTTATTTTAAAAAGGAGTTTTCACATTTACATTTAAAATTTACAAGCCTAGGATGTTAACACAAAGTCTTAAGTCACAAAATAATCACAACAACTTGTATGCCATCAGCAGAATGAATTTTTTACTTATTAATATGATCCAGAACAAATTTGGTATAAGCATCAGTCAGTCAAATTCAAATAAAATGTAGCAAACAAATGGATATCTCCTATTTCCACCCCTTCAGCAATAATAAAATCAAATGATTGTTATACTATAAACAACATTATAGTATTGACTTCTTCTCCCCACTATAATTGTGAAAGGACAGGGATAACTAACTAACTTGGTGCAAAAACTATGTTTTTGGCATTTCTTTTTTTTTTTATTAGCATCTCTTAATATATAAAATCCATCCCATATTATTACAGTAGTATGTGTTTTAATAACATTATGCATTTAAAATCTGGGTCAGTCGCTCTTCATCTATTTTATGTTTCTGCATGACAGCATCTGAGAATATGCAGAGACATGTCTGCTACAAAATCATTAAACCAAGGAAAAAATGACTCAGATTTTGCTTACATTTAAAGAAATAAGATGGCTAACAAGTAAGTAGGGAGAGAGCTAAGAAAAAATCATTTATGGTCTAAAAATTCCACCTTGAAAGACTCTTGTCTAGGAGTTAAAATATTTTCATATAATTGGCATAAACTGGATCTAAGAAATCACCCTTGATCTAAATAGAGACTGTTTTATATTTTAAATGATTTACCAGTATCACTACATATAAGCCATAAAAACCCTAACAAGTTTTACATCTTTTGTAAATATGTCATGAGAGAGCTTTGGTTATAAAATATCGGAATTGATATGCTTCCTTATCACTCAGTAAAATGGTGCACTGAAGTTAAAATGCTCCCATTTTATCTCTGCTAACCTGACAATGGAACGTAAAATGCAAAACTTTTAAATTATCTAAAGTAATATTACGAATGCACATACAGTTAACCAACTAAGTCTTTCTATCCTTCAAGGTTCATAAAATAAATGTTCTTCAGTTAATTCGAGTTCATCTCCACCAGTAATGTGCTTCACCAGTTCATCTACATCTGCAAATATGTTTTGCCAGAATCTTTTGTTATTTAGACCCCTTTCAACCAATTTTAATACAAGAGCTAAAAGATAAGTTCAAAAGAAAAACAGAGGAGGAACATATGTCCATGTTCCTTTGTAAAGGCAGAAAGAAACTGTAGACCAAATGTTCCCTTAGTGGTGATCCATTTTGAAGTTTCCGATTTGTTCTTTCAGGATTTCTTGGAGGTATGTTCATTTGGAATCCAGATAGGATGTCAAATGTGTGGCAGCTTGTGGTTATAATTCAATGTAATAAAACCATGAAGCAAAGAGGGCTGGGCCAGATGAGTGAATATCACTCCTCGCAGCACACATGTGCAAACGCGAAGTTGCTGAAATCCAAGACATTTTCCCGCAAAGTAGCCAGGACAGGAATCCAAGCAAAAGAGCTCTGCATCCTGTCGTCCCTTCAGGATTGAAGCACCCTCTCTCTTTGCTACCGCGTTACCTAAAACAAATCAAATAAGTAAGCATTCAACACCACCCACCAAAAGTAACCATTTCTGCTACCAGGACCAATAAGTCTCTGTATAGTTTATACCTTTACCCACAACCAGCCTCACCAAGTCAACTGCTCACATTATTTACATTTCTTGCTTTTAGGTTGAAAACGTGCACAAAGCTTCCCTGACAGGGTATTGTGCAGCTTAGCTTTGTGTTTTGTGAAACTGGAAAAAAAAATCCCAGCTAATTAGGCACACTCATCACCCATCAATCTCATCACCCATCAATCCAAGCATGCAGAGCATGCTTGGGTTGATGATGGCAAAAATTTTTCAAATAAATGTTGATTAAAATCAGTGTATGTCATGACCAAAATGCTGTTTTCATTATTTTTTTAATACAGTTAACTTGCACTTTAAAATAAATAGGGTTATTTTATAAAACTGCTGTATTTACTGAGAAAACACATCCATTAAGAAGGTTGCTTTATTTTTTCATTTTTAAACATCCATGCTCATTGCTTGTAATCTAACAAAGTAGAACAGCAGTTTCTTTAATTTGACTGGTCATGTAAGAAATGTTACAGGTTAGTCAGTCAATATGCCAGGTCAAGTGGGGGAAAATAGTGTAACACTTTAACATGTCTACACCGAAAATATTTTCAAAGGAAATTATTTGAAAGTATAGTCACCATGCTTGGTATTTAGACCTCATCAGACATTTATTCAAACCTCAGCTTTTATACTGACAATGGCCCTTATTTATGTATTCAACAATATAATCGCTCTTTTGTCTGGGCTGGGCATACTACAGCAAACAAAAAAAAAAACCCTGCCTTCATAAAGCTTATGTTCTACAGCAGGGGCTAGAAAACCCTCGCTGGAAAGGACTAAATAGGGCAAATATTTTCAGCTTTGTAGGTCATTCAGTCACCATAGCAACCACTCAACTTCGCCTTTATCTAACTCACAAAAGCAGTCATAGACAAGTAAATGAATGGCATTGCTTTGTTTCCATAAAGTTTTATTTATAAACACTGAAACTTGAATTACACGTAATCTTCATGTGTTATATTATTCTTCTTTTGATTTTTATTTTTGATCATTTAAAAATGTAAAACCCATTCTTACAGGCCATTCAAAAACAGACCAAAGACTGGATATGGCCCCTGAGCCATAGTTTGTGGACTCCTGTCCCAGAGGAAGAGGTTAGACAAAGAGGTAAATAAGTACTATGTCCAAAGGCAATGTGGGCTATGGAAAAAAGCAAAGCAGTGTAACAAAGGAAGAATGACTGGGGCGGGTAGAGAAAAGGGCTACTCTTCTATATAGGATTGTCAGGGAAGGAGGTATTTGAGGAGGACATGAGGGAGGCCTGACTATCTGAGGTGAGGAATGCCTCAGACCAATGCAGGGACTTTGGCCTTTCTCCAACTAAGTACAAGGATGAGATGAGGAATGCATGACCAGACCATCAATTTAAATGGATTACTTTTGCAGAAATGAGGAAAGGTGAAGACAGTCAGGAATTGTGACAAATAAGATGAAGAGATAAGAAAAAGAGGAACCAAGGACAATTCCAAGGTCCTTGGCTTGAGCAAATGAATTGGAGTTGGCCATGTTCTGTGATGGGGTAGACTGCCTCTCTTTGCCTCAGTTTCTTTCTCTGCAAAATGTAGATACTAGTGCCTGCCTCTCTCAGTGGTAGTAAAGAATGAAAAAAATATGTGACGTGAACTGTGCAGCCCAGTGGCTGTCACATGGTTTGCATTCAGAAAATGGTGGCTGTTGTCATATTAGCTCTTTCTTGCTCTATCGTGCAACTATATGTAACCTAAAAGTGTTTACAGTCAAGTATCAATTTACATCTAGGATGTCATTTTCAAAAGCGTCTTATTTGAGGTACCTCATTCCCCATGCCTAGCTCATTCTGGAAAACAACACTGAAAGATGGATAAGATACTCTCAGGTTTATTTTTCTTTAAAATCAGTATTGTGTTGATTGAATATAGAAAATTTGTTGCTATTTTTGAATTCTGATGAATACAGGGCCTTTTAAAATGTTAATACTAGCTCCACTCCCATGCATCACGGTACTCTCAGCATTTCAAGCCCTGATTATAGGTCGCAGAGAAGATAAGACCTCAAGGTAAAGGAGTAATCTCAGCTGAACCTTAAAAGACAAATGGAATTTTAGAAGGGAAAGTACATGACTTATATGGTGATTGACAGTGAAGGCCCATTCATGATGCCTATACTCTATATTTTGGATCAGTTTCCAGTGGAGATCCATTGATCTTTCGCTTAAATGGAAAGAGCCTGGGAAGGGCAGTTTACCTTGGTGATAGAGAAAACAGGGTACAAGCTGATTAAAGGTGAGAACAGGTAGGGATCTCAGTTAGTCTAATGGTTCCCTCATACTACCTGTTCATCACAATTACCATAAGAACACTTTTTTAAAGTATGGTTTTCTAAGTCCTATCCCAGACTTGCTATGCCAGAATATCCTAGAGGTAGGACTCAAAACTGTTTTTAATAAGTTCCCATGATGATTTTTGCGAAGTCATGATACCATTAATTTGTGAGACCTTTAATTTATTATGAGTGACAATGACCCATGGTGGTGGCCCAAGAGACAGAGAAAAAGCTTTCAATTAGAGAGTCATTTGAGGAAGATACTGGGAAGGATTTGGTCATCTTAGATTTTGATAGTGAAGAATATACTGGGAGTTCTCTAATATGAAAAAGTGGAAATATTTAGATAATGGAGAGAAACTTTGAAGAACAAAACGAAGTAAAAGAATAAAGTAGGAAGCTTGCAAAGAGCAACTAAAAATATATATACTATTCTTTAAAGCAGTTTTTCTTTTTTTCTTTTTTGAGGTGAATTCTCACTCTGTCTCCCAAGCTGGAGTGCAGTGGTATGCTCATGGACACCCCAGCATCAACCTGCTGGGCTCCAGTGATCCTTCTACCTCAGCCTTCCAAGTAGCTGAAACTACAGGCGAGGGCTACCATGCCCAGCTAATTTTTGATTTATTGTAGAGATGAGGTCTCACCAATTTGCCCAGGCTGGTCTTGAAGCCAGGGGCTCAGGCAATCCACTCACCTTGGCCTTCCAAAATGCTGGGATTACAGGCTGAGCTACTGAGCCCGGCCATAAAGCAGTTTTTCAACCTTGGTACTATTGACATTTGAGACCAAACATTTCTTTGTTGTAGGGAACTGTCCTGTGTTTTATAGGATGTTTAGTGGTATCCTTGGCCTCTGCTCACAAGATGTGAGAGGCATCTCCCCTTGAAGTGTGATAATCAGAAATGTCCACTCAGAGACAAAACTGTCCCTGGTTGAGAACTACTACTCTAAAGACATAGCTTTTCACCCTTAAAAAGAAGAGCATTAAAGAGTCTAAAATTTCTTGAGATTCAGTGTGATTTGTTTCTACTTACAAATAAAATAGCTCTGGGAAATGCTTGACTTTGGCGCCAGGAAGACATTGTACATGGTTAGGAGACTTAACACTGACAAAACCAGACAGGAAAGAACTATTTAGCACAGATAATGCAGCAAAACTCGGAATTTAAGAAAAGGAAAACTAAGGCAGGTCAACAGACTTGTTTTTACACAAAAAGTAGTAGCTGCATCCTCTCTAGAGACACTGAAAACTACATAAGCAGAATAAATTCAAAGCCAATATTTTCACCTGGAAAAGATTACTGACTAGAGAATTGTCCCCTCTCTTCACATCTTCATCTAAAACTATTACTATCTCAAGTTGACTGCTAATTCTCTTCATATTTGCATTTAAATGGAAAATAAAATTCTGACACAGGCAACCCACTACAGACTGACCATCTTACTTTTTCAGCCTCTCTGTGTTTCCATGCTGAACTGCTAAGGAAAATGGAAACTTTTTTGTTATATAGTTAATACCTATAGGACTGCTGTCTCACCTGTGGTCTAAGATCAGTTAACAATTTTAAGAAAAATGTATGGTTTCTAGAAGCACTAAGCTTACCATGGAAGCTAGTCACAGCTCCACAAATGAATTTACTCTATGTACGTAAGACCCATAAAAGGCATCAAATGTTTTATGCAGTTCAAGTCACACTGACTTGAATAAAGGAAACAAAGTTTTATGGCTTCGAGATTATTCTCAAGTGACATATCACTAAAAAAAAAAAAAAAAAAGGAGCCAAAGCATCATGATGGCTTGGGGAAACTATATTATCTTTCTACAACTTTTCAAAGTGCTAAATGAAATATCACTACCGTTGAGGATTTAGCTAGAGCAAACTTATATTCCCAGCACACAGAGCCAAAATGCCCCTAAAGGTTTGCTTCCCCCAAATGCCTTCTCTAACTGCACATAAATAGAGAGTATGCCGCTCTACCAAGAGAAGTACTTAGGCACGTTCCTTTCCAGAATACAGTTGGCTTCTGCTCATGGTGTTGTTTTATATTTATATATAAAAATCAATACAAATATAATCTTCCAAAACATTATTCCTTAGTCTACAAGAAATACGATGAAAGAAAAAATTTTCACTTGATAAATATAAGAACCTGACTCATGGGTGACTCCAAGCTTCTTATTTAGGAAATACTTAGGAAAAAAATGATTGAAAGGGATCAAGGGAAGGATATTGGAAGTATCTTAAGGCAGGGTTTGTTTAGCAAGCACACTGAGTCTACACTGGTTAAAAGTGGCTTAGAAGGAGAGCTGATAGAAATTATGAGAGTGTTGACCTCCTTGCTTAACCTACAAATGACTCCATGAACTTCTTCTGCCCAGGGTATAAAAGCACATTACCAGTAGTCTTAATATCACTAATAAAGTAAAATTAGTTGATAATTACAATTAATGTTGAAAATGGTATTGATTTTTGACATGATTTCAGCTAGACAACTAACAACTATTCTATTGATAATTTGGGGTATGATAATATCAGCTCAAGTTTTCATTTAATGTAAAGGCTATTATAAAATGACATTTTGTAAAATCTTGTTTTAAATTTAATATATATTAAGTAATGTATATATTATTTATACATAATGTATATATTTTGTAAAATCTTGTTTATTGTAATATCCTATGTTCATGCTTAGCAGGAGAACTGGCCTGCTTTTGACCTCAGTGGTTGAAAATGAATGAGAACTCTAAATGTTTAGTTATTCAAAATATTATAAAGAAGAAAACATAAACAAAGCAAGAAGCCATTCACTCTCTCTCTCTATGCTTCCTAAGAGGTCAAAGCTTGATAGCAACCAGAACCAAAGAGTCATTCCATTCCAGTATGTCCAACTCTAATAATCTCAGGATGGCCCCAGTCATATCAATTTTCATTCAAGAAATAGTTACTGAGGCATTCAGCTGGCTCTGACACTACTAGGGTAAGCAAAAACAGACCTGTGGCCTGACTTCATAGCCCTCACTAGACATAAAACTCTAAGTATAGCAATTGAGTACAGCAATTAGTATGAAATGTAATCATAGTAAATGCTCAGAAATACAGGGGGCATGAATTCAATCAAAGAAGTATTCCCTGAAGAAAGAACTATTAACTAGAAAAGAAGGGAGGAAAACACATTCCAGGAAGAGGGACTAAGAGAAGGCCAGGATGTTTGGAGCAGCAAGAATGAAGGGGAGGTGGTTTGCCAGGTTATCCATTAAGGACCAGACAAGCAGAAGCTAGTGGATCATCCAGGGGATGCCACTGGAAAATGTTGGGGGTGATAGCTCAGAAAATGTACAGTTTACACAATTATTGTAGTCATCGTATGGAGTCCAAACTAGAAGGAAGCAACCAAGTATTCTAGAAGAGATGGCAGTTTGGACAGGAGCAAGTCTTGTGATGCAGAGTCATGGAAAGGTTTGGGAGTAGAACTCCTAAGGACAAAGCCATCAACTAGATATGAAGAGATAAGACATTAGATTTTGCGCTGAAGAATGGGTAGACAAGGGTGCTCTTCAGAGACAAGGAGAACTAGACTGTTGACTGCTAAGACCTGAATAAAAGTCTTCAATTATTAATCTCCTGTAAGGCAGTAATTATTTCTACTTTAGCAAATAATCCATAGGTGGATTCTTGCCATGTTGTTTTGATACACAGGCCCATCAACTCAGAAACTGTTACTTTAAAATGGGCTCATGAAGAAGCTGAAATGAATTTAGTGACCCTTACCTCAAATAATTAGCTCACCCACCAAATCACTGCTCTATAAAATACGACACAAAGGATGATGATACTGAGAAATGGCCTTTTCAAAAAGGTCAAAGCCATAGGGTGGCACTACATAAGCAGTTTTATCAACATAATGTTTTCTTGATGGCAGGATAAAATCAATGGGGGATGCCACCTAGTAAACAAGTAGTAAATTATACTTGTGTTTTGTCTATACTTGCCTTTGTGGTTTTGACTTTATTGCCACTGCTACAGGACCAACCTGAGTAATCTGGCAGCACTTTACAGTCCTCTCCTTCCAAACAAGGATTCATGTGACACCACCATTTCTGAATCACGATGGAAGCTGGAAAACAAAGGCCAGATGATATTTGTGACTCTGTTTCTTCCTCCAAAGATGGACAAAATAAAGCTCAATACACATTAGTACACTGACTTCAAAGATTGCTACTAAGAATTATTTCTTCACAAGTAAATTTAAGGAATCCAATCAGTCATACATTCTATAAAATGAAATATTTCATTTGTCCAAGAAGATAAAATCAATCTGTGTAAAAGTCTTTGCTGACTTCAGGCCAGTCATGAAACTCTCAGAAAATGTTAGCTATTATTACAGTCATTATCTTTGGTTGCAAGTTACAATGGTAGATGTTGATATTACCATGTTCTCATGTTGGATGCTCTTTGTTAACAGCAAAGTTTAAGAACAGTAAAAAAAATTCTATCATATGTGGTGCTCATTCCTCCATGGCATTCCAGTAAGTGGTGAACAGCCACTTCAAGTCAATTATCAGAAGCCAAACTGAAGGTGGAAAGGCCTGGCATTCTCTCAAGTTCCTCCATGGGAATATTCTAGACTAGTTAGCTCATCTGTGAATTCATTCTTCTCTTTACCTCACAAGCCCTGCAGCAGTCTGCCAATAAAATGATTTATGTTTTAGGTCCATGGTACAGAAAGCAGCACTCTACTTCTCTGGGTTTGGACAGAGCAAAAATGGAGGAAACTCCATTATCCAGACTTGTTATTCCCATGGATTTAGAAGGTGATTAATTTTGAAAGATGAATTCAAGTGTGGTACAAGACAAGAGCTCTGGGTCTGGGGTGGTGGTGAGGGGAGAGGGATTAATCCTGTTTTTCTTGTTGAAACAGCAATACTTACACAGAAAACATACTCCAATGGAGGTTTTGTTTTTTCCTTTGGATAACAAAGAATTTTATTCCATTATTTCTCAATGAGAAAGATGCATGGCACACAGTTTTCTTTTTTTATTTTAAAATATTTATTGACAAATGGAGATTGCATATAGCCAAGGTATACAACATGGTGAACTGATTTTTGAACACACTGTATAATAATCACAATTAATTTAATAAACATATCCATGAAGCCCACCTGGGCAACTTGGTGCGATCTTGTCTCTACAATTAAAAAAAAAATTATCTGGGCATGGTGGCATGCACCTGTAGTTCCAGCTACTTGGAAGGCTGAGACAGAAAGATTGCCTGAGCCCAGAAGATAGAGACTGCAATGTCTATGAGCATGCCACTGCACTCCAGCCTGAATGATAGTGAGACTCTGACTCAGAAAACAAAACAAAACAAAACAAAACACATCCATTGCCACTCATGCTGCACCTTGGATCCTCAGAACATGTTCACTTTATAAGTGAAAATTTATATCCTTTGACCAACATTGCCCCCCTTTCCCTCAGCCCCTGATAACCACCATTCCACTTTTATTCCATAAGCTTGACTTTTCTAGATTATACATGAAAGTGAGATCATATAGTGTTTGTCTTTCTGCCTCTGGCCTATTAGCATAATGTTCTCCAGGTTCATCCAGGTTGTCACAATTGCAGGAATTCCTTCTTTTTAAAGACTGAATTGTATTCCATTGTGAGTATATCACCACATTTTCTTTATCCATTCATCTGTCAGTAAACATGTAGGTTGTTTTCAAATCTTGGCTATTATGAATAACTCTGCAATGAACATGGGAGCACAGATACTTTAGAGACATGATTTCATGTCCTTTGGCTGTATACCTATAAGTGGAACTGAGAGACTGTACAGTAGTTCCATTTTTTAGTTTTTTGAGCCTTCATACTGTTTTCCATTATGTTTATACTAATTTACATTCCCACAGTTTACCAGGGGTTCCCTTTTTTTATCACCCTAATCAACACTTGTTATTTTTTTGTCTTTTTTTGTGTTATCTCACTTTGGTTTGTTTGCATTTCCCTGATGGATGATGATGTTGACCAACTTTTATATACCTGTTGGTAATTTGTAGTCTTCCTTGGAAAAACATCTATTTGGGTCCTCTTCCTATTTTTTAAAATTTTTTGTCAATTGAGTGTTATGGATTCCTTTTATATTTTTTATGTTAAATCCTTATCAGATATATGGTTTGCAAATATTTTCTCACATTGTGTAGGTTGCCTTTTCATCTTGTTGTTTCTTTTGCTGTGAGGACATTTTTTAGTTTGATGTAGTCCCGATTGTTTAGTTTTGCTTTTGTTGCCTGTGCTTTTGGTGTCATGTCCAAAAAAATCATTGCTAAGAAAATGTCAAGGACCTTTCCCCCTGTTATTTTCCAGTAGTTTTAGTTTCAGGTCTTATATTTACATCCTTAATCCATTTCAATTTAATTTGTGTATATGTGAAACACAATCTGATTTCATTATTTTGCATGTGAGTATCTAGTTTTCCAAGCACTATTTATTGAAGAGACAATCCTTTCCCCATTGTTCTTTCATGGCACTCTTGTCAAGGATTACTTGATCATATATGCATGGGTTTATTTCTGGGTTATCTACTATAGCTTTGTAATATAATATGCATCAAGAGGTGTGACACCTCAGCCTTATTATTCGTTCTCAAAATTGCTTTGGCTATGTGAGGTCTTTTGTGATTCCATACAAATTGTAGGATTGCTTTTCTATTTTTGTGGAAAAATGCCATTGGAATTTTGATAGGGATTGCATCTATAGATTGCTTTGGGGCATATAGACATTTTAACTATATTAATTATTCCAATCCACAAACATGGGATATTTATCTATTTGTATCTTCCACAATTTCTTTCATTGATGCCTTATAGTTTTCAGTGTACAGGTACAGATCTTTCATCTCCCTGGTTCAATTTACATTAAGTCCTCTACATACAAACCTTCAATCTACAAAATTTAACAATGCACCCATACTTTAATGTTTTCTCTCCACCAGGTGTCGGTAGAGCCTGCTAAATACATACCATTTGGCCAATTGTGTTACTTGGGTAACTACGCTAACTTCATTGGACTTGAAACAAATGGACTTATGAATATGCTCTTGGAACCAAACTTGTTTGTATGCTAGGGACTTGCTGTATTCTTAAGTATTTTATTATCTTCGATGCAACTATAATAGGATTATTTTATTAGTTTCTTCCTTGGATAGTTCATTTTTATGGAAACAAAACCGGGTTGTGGAAGTTGACTTTGTATCCTGCAGCTTACTAAATCTACTTATTAGTACTAAGTATTTAAAGAAAAATTAATGCTCATCCTTCTCTTCCAAATAATTGAAGAGGAAGGAACACTTCCAAACTCATTTTGCAACGCCAACATTACCTTCAGACCAAAACCAGATAAGGACACAATGAAAAAAGAAAACTGTAAGTCAATAACCTTGATAAACATAGATAAAAAATCCTCAACAAAATACTAGAAAACTGAATTGAACAGTACATTAAAAGGATCATCCACTGTGATCAAGTTGGGATTTGGATGAAAGAATGTTTCCACTTATGCAAATCAATTAATGTGATACACCATATTAACAGAATTGAAGGCTAAAAAATCATATGATCATCTCAGATGCAGAAAAGCATTTGACAATATCAACACCATTTTATGATAAAGACTCTCAACAAAATAGGTGCAGAAGGAATGTACTTCAACGTAATAAAGACCATACATTGCAAAGCCCACACCTGACATCATATTCAACAGTAAGTAAAACACTGCAGGTTTTTCCTGTAATATCAATTACAAGGTAAGGATGCCTATTCTCACCACTCCTGTTCAACATGTTACCAGAAATCCTAGCTAGAGCAGTCAGTAGGTAAGAAAAAGAAATAAAAGACACCCAAATTGGAAAGGAAGAAGTTAAATTGTCTGTTTGCAGACAACAAAATCTTATATAGAAAACCCTAAAGGCTCTCTTAATGGATTTGACTTAAACTAACACTGCCTGTGAAGTCAGAAACTCAAGTTCAAGCAAAGCTTTACAAACCCCAGTATCTATCTACTGTCTTTTTATTTGGCAGCCAGGCACCCTGCTAATTGCCTTCCTGTATTCTCTAATTTAAATCTCACAACCCTGAAGTTAAGAATTGTTTTCCTGCATTTCACAGAAATGAAAAGATTGAGGTTCAGAGGCATTAAGTGACTGGGGCAAGGTCAAAGGAGGCAGTTTGGCATTAGAACTCAAGTTCTCTTTTTTTTTTTTTTTTTGAGTTGGAGTCTCACTCCATTGCCCAGGCTGGAGTGCAGTGGCACACTCACGGCCACCCAGCGTCAACCTGCTGGGCTCCAGCAATCCCTCTGCCTCAGCCTTCCAAGTACCTGGAACTACAGGAGTGCACTACCATGCCCGGCTAATTTTTTGATTTTTTCTTGTAGAGACGAGGTCTCACCATGTTGCCCAGGCTGATCTAGAACCCGTGGGCTCAGGCAATCCTCTCCCCTCAGCCTCCCAAAGTGCTAGGATTACAGGCTTGAGCCACCGCATTCGGCCTGAAATATATACCTTCTCCCTAACACCAGAGAGGTCTAGTAGAAAAAAATCCTTGTATAGAAAAAAGCAATGACAACAGTAGGGAACAAGGCAAAGCAGTGCATTCAAACACTTCCCCAGACAGGCAAATGCTACTTGGTGTGTTGAGAGCACAGGATGACCAAAAGGGCCAGACATAATGTCTTCTCCACATATGGCCACCACTGTTCCTGATTCTGGCCAAATACTGAGCTACAATCCAGTGATACCCATTAAAACCAATAGTACCTGAGTCGGGTAGATTTGTGATCTAGGGTAATCACTTGCTACTGATATCAGGAAATGTCAACACTGAGAAAGAAAGCCAAAGAGGCTATGTATTTTGTCAGAGACTGACACTGAACTGGAGTAGACGGACACAGTGGGGCAAAACCTAAGAAAGTTAAATCTTTTCAGCCCCAAATATCTTAACAGTCCCACTTCACAACTTCATGGAGCTGTGTCACTTTCAAAGCACTTTTCCTTGCTGCGCCTCTTCTGATTGTCCCAACAACAGGAAACAGGAAGGAGAGGCAGATGATAGCAGAAGTAAAAGCCAGAGCTTTCTGCAAAGTTAATCAAATGAAGAGGGAAGTACTAGAATCTAGAATTTTCTTCTTCTCTATCAGGCATTCTTTCTACTGTATTGGAATTCAATAGTATTTTAGATTAATAAGTGCTGCATACAGTCTTACTAAACTCAGTGCTGAACAATCATTATTGTCTGAATACCTTGGGTTGATCCCAAATAGATACAAAATAAATAAGAGACAGTCCTCAACCCTCAATTTAAAATACCATCTGAAGGACTAGAAAAGTTACATAAATGTTGACAGAGCTGATTATATTTACACAGAGTTAGAGGTGAATTTGAAATACTTTTTTGAATTTACAACTCTTCCTTACACAAACTTTCTTGCCTCAGGAGTGAGAACCATCAGAGCTTCATGAAAAATTCAAAAGCAGCCTTGACAGGTGGCTAGTGGTCCAGCCAATTGAAGGCAGGAAAGACAGGGAACGATGGCCCAGCTGGAATGGTCAAGCAGATGCATGTGGCTGAATTGAGAGATGGTTAGGGAAGCATTGGATGCTCAGCTAAGGAGAGTGTCTAGGAAGGAACCTTTAGGCATTCTCAACAACAATTCAAGATTAGACTTGGTTCTCTTAGCAGCAGAGAACCATGGAAGGTGTATGAGCAAGGCAGTGAAATAAGGTAGAGGAACCTGTGTGCCAAGAGCGTTTGAGAAAGAAGGAATTCTAAAAGGGAAGAGCAACTGAGGACTGAGTGAAGTGAGAAACTGGGGAATAAATTCCCTGCAGAGAAAGAGAATGGATCAGATTATCTCAGCCTTAGAGCAGAGAAATGCCAGCCAGCATTTACTGAACCCATGGGGACACACGATACTTCTGAAGCCAAGACAGAAAAGAAGCTTGAGAGGGAAAAAAATGATGGATTCAGGTGTACATCACAGAAAAATATGCCACTTCTTAACCACAGGGGAAAACAAGTAAGTATTCGCCTAGTGTTTTAAGAATTTAAATATATTTTAATAAAGGAAGCATAAAAGATCAAGAACAACCTCTATGACATTATATACCAGTTTTGTTTTGTTTAATTTGAAAATATGAAGCGATGCTTCCTTATAAAAACAGATTTGTATCAGACTCCTTAAAATAGCAAGCTGCCCTGGAATTTAAAATAGTTCTAGTTGCAAAATATATATATTTATATTTCTCCCTTTCTTACAAAAGAATCCATTGGGTGAGGTGCCCCTATCAGCTGATACCCATGATGGAGTTTCTTTGAAAAAGGCTTAATAGTAAATATTCTTTCAGAAATGAGAGATATATAAAGAGATACCACAATAACCAAAACACGAGTTTCAAATTCCTTTATGAGGGAGTGACTAAGGGTTTGACCTGACAGCAAATAATGTGATTACACGACCCAGAAGTTTAAGCTTCCAGTGTATCCTGAACCCGACTAAGAGCTGAGACCAAGGACCCAGAAGTAAAATTCTATTAAAATAACTATTGAGCACATCTGCCCACCTTACTGACTGTTGTCACCACAGGAAAATAAGTTTGTAGGAGGTGTATTTTTTTTTCTTGTTACAAAATATCATAATACACTTTAAATGAAAAAGTGTCTTGTCACTTCTATTTTTAAAATAAAATTCTTTAAAAATCTCATGCTTCCCTGACTTATGAAAACACATAAAATCCCTGTCTTCAAGCTGCCAACCTATAATGAATTTCAAGTTTTATACAGAAAGAAAGAAAAAAAAAAAAAAGACAGCGAAGGGCTCCCTGGTTTTATGGTAGCAACTAGTACATTCTATAATGTTGTCTAGGCAAAAACTGAATGTGATAATTAGCTGTTTACTTCTGGTGCATTTTCCTTATGCTTTATTATATAAAATAAAATGATTTTTATATATATCTTGTCCCAAATAAATATCATTTGGTTAAATAAAACATGATACTGTATTTATATAGTTATTTAGGTAAGTCCACTTTCAAATTAGTCTAACAAAGAACAGGCTCACTTTTTAAGACTTGGCCTCTCATCTGTAGACTTCATTTAGTTGTATTTATACTGAGTTAAGGTTTTTCTAAAGAAAAGTGTATTTTTACACTACAACTATGGACATAGCAATTAAAAAATATCTTTAACGAAGGCAAACCTCTTAGAATATGCTTCAAGGTTTTAATAAATTGTATCTTCAGTTATTTTGCTCTTGTTGTGGTTATTTCAAGATGCTCACCATGTTCTTTAAAAATCAAGCCATTTATTAACTTTTATAATTCTTGTTATTTCAGGATAAGAAGCCATACCAACCTGACACAGCTAACACATTAGAGCAGTAGTTACAACACTAGTGATTTTTTTCACAGACTCTTATGTGTTTATACATCCCACAAATAAAACACTATTGTCATTTTCACAAAGTACCCAGAGTACAGAGTCAGTCAGTGCATGCGTATGTATAAACTGATCTTTTGTGTTCTAGGTTTATTATCCCTGCTAAATTCAGATTCATGTAACTATATCGTGTATACTGGGGACCCCTGAGTCAGAGTTTCTTAACCTCAGCATTATTGACTTTTGCGGTCAGTTAATTCTTTATTGTGGGGGAAATCCTGTACATTGTACAAAGGTTAGCCGCATTTCTGGTCTCTACAAGCTAGATATCAGTAGCTCCCTCTACCAAATGTCTCCAGGCAATGTCAAATCCCCAAATTGACCCTGGTAGAAAAAATTGATCTATATAATTTGTAGCCATACTCAGCTCAAAATGAAAGGTGGTACACTAGTTCATAAGTCCTGCTTAAAGCTTTGGTTTATGAAAATAATCCTTATTCGTGGAACACACAACAACACCTCTATGCCATGTCTTCCTTCCTGCTTCTACCATGGGCAATTCCGGAAGTCTAAAGTTTGTGCACATCCACCCGCTTGCTCTCTCTAACACACATACTAGCTAATGGTGAGCTCACCATAAAACCACTGTAACCTGTATAGTCTTGCTTTCTACTGTTTCCAAACGAGATGAGGCAACCTCTAGTTCTCAAGTTTCCTCCACCCACTCTTATATGCTTGGTGCTGCCTGGCTTCCTAATAACCTCCACACTCATAGCCTCCTCCTACCCTCTAAATTCAGACCCATTGCTTCTCATGGGACACCATCCCCGACCCATCTCTGTTCTCCTGTGGAATTATTTATTTATGAGAGTTTGTCTATTTCTCCTAGCAAACTTTGGGCTCCTTGAAAGCAGGACTTTAGTCTTATTATTGCAATCCCTAGCATGTAGGACAGGACAGGCACGAAGGTGCCAAATTAAAACTTGATGAATGAACCACCATATGCAATGTATATGTCCTTCCCACTCCCAGCATTTTTGTAAAATCCTCTCTGTCACTCACCCGACGGCACTGAGTAACTCACCTTTTAAGTGGCAAGGAGAACATACCCAACTAAACACACACACACACACACACACACACACACACACACACACACACACACACATTGTAAAGAGAGACCCTATGACCCTATATCTCATCACACAGTCCATCAAGCAATAAAAGTTGTCCACAGTCCAAACTGTAACTCTCTTCCTTAGCTAAGTGAATTCTGACATCTCAGAAAAGTGGTAGAAATTGGGTCATCATCAAAAAAAATTTTTTAAAGGTTTGAAAAGTAACTGCTTTCCGTTTTCAAGTTTTTGTCTTATTAATCTCTTTCAAACCCAATGTTTAAAAGTCATTCATTTTGACAAGATAAATTAAACTTCCTTGTACAACACACTCATCCCATTTTATCACAAAACCACTCAGCATTATCTCTTTAGAGCTGTATTTTGATAAATGCATAGACTATAGTTGCCATCACAAAATAAGCCTGTATATGCCAGTGGAAGATTCAAAAGGAAGAATGCTTACCAGCTGAATAGCTGTTTTAGGACCCAAGTAACCATACCTTCAATAAAATAATCCCCTGTTTCTTCTCCCAAATCCGTAATTGTATACCAAAGACACACTTTAGTAATTCCAGGGGCTGGGTGAGTCATAAGTTAATTATAACAAAGAAGTTTGGTGGGGCGGAGGGGTAGCTAATTATTCTCCATGTTTAACTAACATAAGCTATGGTTTTATGGAAAAGCAATGAAAACACTAGATAAGTATCTGTAGTGTGGATTAACAAAAATGCTAAAGGATATTCCAAGTTCTATGTCAGCATTAATTAGCGCCCCACACCAACATCTTCTTGCCTTTGTTTTAATTTAAATGTAAATGCAGGTGAATTTCATATTTTAGATTCTCTATTCTTATTGACAAATAAGACAAGAGGAACATATCAGCAGAGAATAGGTCTTCTCACATGCCAATTAGCAGCATGATACTGCATAATTATTATAGGATAAAGATTAAGCAGGTAAAGCTAAAAAGGCCTAATGGAAAAATATTCAGAGAAGGAAGAGATGATCAGGGGTATCCGAAAACAGACATACATCCTAACTAAACTTCCATACTTCTCAGTGACTTTGATCCAGTCAACATTTATTGAACACTGTTTGCCAGACAATGCTAGTAGGCACAAGAGACACAAATAGGAGGACACAATCACAATTTCACCTTCCAGGTATTGGTATTCTCGGGCCACAAATGTTACACTAGATCAGTGTTACAAGTTAGATCAATATGTACCAGCACACAAATATTTCTACAACCTAACACTGATAGGAAAAAAAGCAGGTTGAATTAAGAAATATTCAATGTGTTACTAGATGTATAAAACACACATTCATGTTGAAATCTACCACTGTTCTCTACAGATATTCAAATATATAGAAAAATATATTGACCACACAGATAAATGTAGTTTTGTAGTTGCTCCTAGGGTGGTAGTCAAAGGGGATTTTGCTCATATGTAAAATTTTAAACAAGTTAGTTGAGGGTAAGGTATTCACATATTCTTTACTAAAATACAGATGCTAATAGTAATCACTACCCTATCAGTACTTTTCAGGTACCAATAAAAGTGCTTTGAATATTGTAAAACATTAGGCTAGCCAAAGTAAAAAATATGGTATAATTCATAAGCTCCTTTAGAAAAAGTTTAAAGTCTACAGAGGCATGCAAACACAGTTGTTACCTTTAGGGAGCAATATATGATTACTGAAGATGAATCAGTCCTCTGCTGTGCTAAAACTTGTTCATGGGCCAGCCAATATGAGGAAAAGAAAATTAGACCCACTCCCAAGCTGCTTAAAGTCCTTAGTGATACAAGAACATATAGGAGATTTGGAAGGAGAGTAGGAACTAAGTAGACCAAGTGTGTGTCACAGGGTGGAAGGCAATGATTCAGGCTATAGGGATATAGATAAGTAATGTGCAGAGAAGAAAGGGAATGGAAAAAACTCTGGTTTGCCTGGGGTAGAGTAGTTGAAAGAGAATTGAGACACAGTCAAGTCACACAGGACTTTGTAAGCCCTGGTAAAGAATTTGGACTTTATCTTAAAGCCTGTGGGAAGTCACTAAAATATTATTTCAGTATGGTAGTGGCATGATCAGTTCTGTTTTTGTAGAAGGATCATTCTGGCTATAGGGTGGAAAATGGAAAAAGAGGTATCAGACGCTCAGCAAGATGTAAGGCTAGTACCCCCCCCACCCCCGACCATGGAGGTAGCAGTGGGGATGGAGAAAAGTGTACTGATTTGACAGAGAGACAGACAGAATGAGTATAATTTGGATTCAATTAATGGGGAAGATAAATATATTATACTGCCCCAGCTAGGGGGTATAGAATCTTAGCAATTTTTTAAATGCCATTTTTTAAATACAAAAGATCTCCATCATTTTTTATAGATCCACAATCCTTTATCAATAATGTCCAAATCCAAAAAGCTATGAAAAGGGACAGGTTTTCTATAAGATGACAGCAAAGCCTGACTTGAATTAACATGAGGTTCTTTATCTTGCTTTATCCCCTCCTGCATGAATATTCATATATTTCACTGCAGAAATATTAATATCTATGATTGGGGGTGCAAGTGGAGAACACATTAGGTTCATAAGGTAATAGATGGCATCTGCATGATGCTACCTGTATAAAACATAAACAAAATCTGAATTCACATCACATTTGGCCCCCAGGGTTTCTCATAAGGAATTGTAGATGGGAAATTTTCCACCTTAACTTCCCTGCTATAAAGGTAGCTGAGATGGTACTGACACACACCACTATGACCACCCAGCCCACATATTTGAGTATGTCTGTGCGTTTGGTAGGGAAAATGGGATGTGAGTGAGTCGCATTCTATTGTTGATTGGGCAATAAGATCTGGAGTTATGAATGTATGCATGTTTGTGTCCTAACGGCTGACCTTTAGACATGCATCAGATCAGAATGGAAATGTTCATTTTCAAGGCAGTTTCGCACCACTGCAGCACAACTGCTACAGTAGAACTAACCCTGTGTGTATCTGTTCCCCTGGGAACTGATACTTGTTTCTAACAAGGTGTCTGCTGGAAGAAGCCAGGGGCATCAAAAGGAATCAATCCCAGGCCTCCACCTACAACCATCAACATTCATTCAAATATTTTTTTTAACCATCGGCACAGTACTCTGCTAGGGGATTTAGAGACTACAAATGAATGATACATGATCCCAACTATTCCCAGGGAAGTTGCTCCAAAGAGGATGTTCTATAAATGTTTGTTAAAATGAAAAACTGGAAATAAAATGAAGAGGCTATTAATCTATAATACTAAGCATGAAGTGAGAAAGCTGTGCTGCTAATTTTGAATCCAGAGTATAAAAGAGGGGAAACAACTGCTTGGTGGGGAATCTGGAGACAGGTGGGCAAAAAAGGAATTGAAGCACATCTTCCCAACTGTCCCAAAATGTAACTCTCCTTTGGCACCTCTTGAGAGACATTATTAAAGATTTACCTTCCTCATCAAGAAGTTTTTGGAGTTGTGTTTACGTTCACTTTTGGATTGACACTGAACGCAAGGAAACCTAGATTCATTTAGGTTGCAAAGAGAGTAAAGTAGAGAGGTTCTTGGTAGTTTTAGACCCTTTTGAAATACTGAAGAAACTGACCAGATAGGTCTTACCTTCAACGCAAGAAGGCTGAGCCCGAGTTGTTCCAGCAACCTGTCCCGGGAAGCAAGAACACTTGACCGTTTGTGACCGCTCTTCTATGCGGTTCTTATTGCAGCACCTGTGCACAGCAACCACCTCACAGGTCCCTTGCTTGATTTGGTGGTGGCCTGGCAGGTAATGAGAAAGAAAAACAGACCCAATGCTGTTAGGAGAAAATGACACCACCAAAACCATGAATATACCTATGATGACATTTCCAACTTCCTGTGCTATTCTTATGAATCTTTGTAACATTTTATTTTGATGTAATTTTAAATTGATATAAAGGTGGAGAAAATAGTGCAGAAAACTTCTGTGAACCTGTGGTGGGCATAAATGAGGCCTCCAGGATTCCCAACCTCTGGAGTCATATCCATGCTTATGCTATGTTAATTGCATGGTGAAAGAGATTTTGCAGATGTGATTAAGATTAATCTGTTGATTTTAAGAGAAGGAGCATATCCTGGATTATCCAGATGAAGCCAATGTAATCACATGAGCTGAGCCCTGAAAAGCAGACAGATTCAATGCATGGGGAGAGGTCCAGGTGCCATTGCTGGCTTGAAGATGGAGGAGCCACGTGTCAAGAACACGGAAACCTCAGACCTACAACTGCAAAGGAGCTGGGTTCTGCAAACAACCAGAGTGAGCCTGAAAGTGATTCTTCCCCAGAGCCTCCATAAAGGAATGCAGTCCGCTGATACCTTGATTTTTAACCCAATGGTGAGACCGTCTGAGCACAGAATCCAACCATGCTGGACCAGACTTCTGACCTAGAGAAACAAGCTGCTAAATGTGCGGTAATTTGTTACAGCAGCAATTAATTGCAGACTAACATAAGACCTTTCACCCAGGTTCACTAGTTGTTAACATGCGGACCCATATGCTTTATCTTTCACTCTTTCATGTGTTTTACTGAGCCATTTGAGAATAAGTTGCAGCATGATGCCATTTACCCCTAAATACTTCAGTGTGTATTTCCTAAAAACAAAGGCATTATGCTATGTGATGATTAAAATCAGAAAATATGACATGATACGATGCAATTATTCCATGTACAATCTATATTCAAATCTTGCCAAAGTCCCAATAATGTCCTTTGTAGCTCTTTCCCCTTGGCTAGGATCCACTCAAAGTGCATGCACTGCATTCAGATGTCACATTTCATTAGCTTTCTTTAATCTGAAACTATTCCTCCACCTTTCTTTTGTGACCTTGACATTTTAAGAGTTACAAACCAGTTATTTTGCAGAATGTCCCTCAATTTGGATTTGTGTGATGTTTTCTCTTGATTAGATTCAAGTAATGCATTTTTAGCAGAGTACCCCAGAAGTGATTACATATTCTTAGTGCATCATATCAGGAAACCTATAATGTCCTTCTGTCCCATTATCAGTGCTATTACCTTTAATCACATGAATAAGATGTTGTCTGCCAGCCTTCTCCATTGCAAAGATACTATTTTTCACTTTATAATTAGTAAGCATTTTAAAGAAGATATATTGAGACTATGAATATATCCCATTCTTCACCATACTTTTACCTACTGGTTTTAGTACCCATTGATGATTTCCAATTATAATATGAAGGTTGTAAGACTGATTCTATGTCAATGTTCAAGTTGTCCCAGATCTGGGCAGGTCAAGACCCAACAAACGGACAGCAATGTTATTTTGACATATCCCCATCATTCTTTCAGAACTTACTAACTTTCTGACCCTGAAGATGTTCCGAACTTACCTGA
The DNA here is from genome assembly GCF_000164805.1 of Carlito syrichta. NCBI lineage: Eukaryota > Metazoa > Chordata > Mammalia > Primates > Tarsiidae > Carlito > Carlito syrichta. The sequence continues at coordinate 902,223 of NW_007252232.1, read as the reverse complement.
TATTTTCCTTGCTTCCATAATTTCTCCAAGGAATTGTGATTACTTTTAGTGGGGCATCGGATTTAGGAATCAAAATCTCAATGTGTAGGTTTACGCATATCTTACCAGGCAGTGATTTGGGGCCCTCATAGGAAATCAGTCAAGGCAGTGTGTGTGCAATACAGCAAGACACTGATGTCTCCATTTTTAATCTACACCACAAGTTCTTGCTACTCTCTCCACATTCTCTATTTGTATCTCCTATCACAAACAATAAGAAACCTGAATTATATCATCCTATAATAAATAGAAAGTAATTTCCACACTGCACATGCACATAAGTGTATCTGACACTGGAATCTATTTTCCCAATTAGGAGTCTTCTGTAGTAACAGAAACTGCTCTGAGCTAACATAATACAAAAAGAATTTATTGAAAGATTATTGAGAATTTGCAGAGCCAAGAGACAACACAGGTTAGCAATTAGTGGAACCATTCTTATGGCTCAACCAGAGTGAGTAATTCCATTCTGAGTCTGTCACTCTGCTCAAAATGTCAGTTCTAGGAAGGGAACATCTGCCTGACCTGGCTTAGGTCACATGTCAACTGTGGCAGCATCCTCTAAGATGCTCCTCAATCATCCCCATCTCCTTGTATCCACACTTTTGTACAATCCCTTCCCACAAGGTACCAGGGTTGGTCCTTGTGACCAACAGCATACAGCAGAAGTGAAGATCCCAGATTAGGTAACTTATATCTCCCACACTTCAAATCACTCACTTGGGGGAAACCATGGCATGAGGAGCCCTATAAACAGGCCTAAGTGGCAAGAAACTGAAGCCTCCTGTCAACTGCCATGAAGTGAGCTTGCAAGAACACTCCCTGTGCTGGCCACTTCTATGGTGGACCAGGTTAGTCTGTGTCACAAAAGCATACCACAGCAGAAATGATAGTTTGCCACCTACATGACTAGGTTGTAAGACAATGGCTCATTCACTTGCTTGCTCATCATCTGTTCTGGGGAAACTGTGTTGTGAGCAGCCCCAACAAAAGGTCCATGTAGCAAGGAACCAAAGTCTACTGCCATTGGTCACAAGAGTAAGTTCAGAAGTGAATCCTCAGCCCCAGCCAACAGCTTAACTGTAATCTCATGAGAGACCCTAAGCACCAGAACCAGCCGGCTAAGCCACTCCCAGATTTCTGATGCTCAGAAACTATATGAGATAACATCTGTTGGTTGTTTTAAACTTCTAAGATTTGGGGTCATTTGTTACACAGCAATAGATAACTAATACACCAACTCTGACTATACCAGGCTGGAGAGACTTACCTTACTTAGCTCTGATGAAAATAATGTAAATAAGATTGTAGAGGTACTGTTCTGAAATTATTAATGAAAGAAATTTTTCAAGTACCCTCAAGCATGCTCATAATTTTCAGATACATCCATCTACACATAAATTGTTATATGAATTGTAAACAATTTTATCTACTCATTAAAACAGGTTTCCCAAAGGATTCTCACTGGCTAATGCTTTATTTCATTTCTGTTGATGCATGTGCTTCAAAATAAAACTAGTTTGAAAAGTATTCTGTAAAGTATATTTTGTATCCATAAAGACAGGCTTTCCAAAAAAAGAAAAAAGAAAAGCCTCTATATAATTCTGAACTTTTCTCCAGATCTTCTTTATCATACTATCTTGAATTTTGATGAAAGAAATATTCAATTACTGGTGAGAACAAATATTAAGGTAAAGCTTCACTTGTAAAATACATACAGGCAGAACCAGTGCCCAGAGAATCAAATTACCGGCAAGACAGAAACTGTTTGACCCACTACTGAAGAAAGCATGAATATGAAGTGATTAAAACTATAAAGCTAATTAAATGTTCATAACAAGAGTGTTGACTTCCCATAGGTAGTTGTATACAATTGTAAATATAAATAAATAAATGGTAATTGTAATATCAGCAAAGTAGTATGAAACCTTAACACTGAGTAAGCAGAAAAGTGAAACCTGGGAAGGACTATGGGGAGGACCTTGTCTTTGGTTTCCAATTGCAAATAGGCAGCTTCAGGTCAAATATGATCTGCCAGCTAATGACTAGCCATGTGCAGGGGCCAGGATAAATTCATCCACAGTTACTCTCAGAGACTGCCCTTCCTATTGGTCATTGTCTCATTCAACTTGGGCTGCCATAACAAAATACCATAGACTGGGTTTCTTAAACAACCTTTATTTCTCACAGTTCTGAAGTCTGGAAGTCCAAAATCAAATTCACAATTGCAAAGATGTGGAGTCAACCTAAGTGCCCATCAACCAATCAGTGGATAAAGAGAATGTGTTTTGTGTGTGCACGTGTATACAATGGACTACTACTTAGCCATAAAAAATAACAAAATTATGTCTTTTGCAGAAACTTGGATGGAACTGGAGGACATTATCCTAAAGGAAGTAACTCAGGAGTGGAAAACTAAATATTGCATGTTCTCATTTAAAATGAGAGCTAAGCTATGGGACTGCAAAGGCATATAGAATGGACATTGGAGACTCAGAATGGGGGAGGCTGGAAGGAGGATGAGGGATAAAAAATTACCTATTGGGTACAATGTACACTAATTGAGTAATAGTTACACTTAAAGCCTGGAAGTCTTCACCACTATACAATTCATCCATGTAACCAAAACCCAATTGTATCCTTTATGATATTGAAATAAATTTTTTAAAATATATATTCAAATAAAAAATTGTGCACAAATGGTTAAAAAAAAAAGTTAACTGATTTGATTCTTGGTGAGGGCTCTTCCTGGCTTGCAGACAGCTGCCTTCTTACTGTGTCTTCACATGGTGGGGAGAGAGAGAGCTCTGGTGTATCTTCCTCTTTTTATAAAGATAACAACTCCTGTTGGATTAAAGCCATATTCTTATGACCTCACTTGATCTTTACCCAGGCCCTCACAGGCCCTATCTTCAAAGATAATCACACAAGGGGTTAAGATTTCAACATATGAATTTTCAGAGAACACATTTAATCCATAATAACTATCATGCCTCAATTAAATTATTAAGTCTAGAGAGCCTATAATGAAGGCAGCTTTAATATCTCTTTAAGAAAGTGAAAAACATAAGCTTTAGTAACTGTTTGGAATAGTCCAGGAATTATGTAAATATTCAATATTACTAAGGTTTGCAGAGAACGTTATTGCTACTTAAATAACCATCCACAAATGCAAATGGGTTATTTTCTACTCAAACTTAGGACTTGTCCACATTGCTCTAAATAATCAAATTGCCTAATCCAGAATTTATTTATTTATACAGCACCAACTATTGCACTTAATTAATTTTAAGATACAAATTCGTTTCATCTTTTAACACATCAGGAGGTGACACAACTAATAGCATCTTACAATTATAATTGGCACTGCTTTTCCTTCTTAGGAATACACATAATAGTGGTATATCTCTAAACTGACAGCATCTTAGATTTGATTAACTATGACAGGTTTTAGATACTTTCTTAATTTTTTTTACAAATATTATCCTGTGAAATCTTATTAAAATGCTGTGAAGAAGATACCACTTTTACTTATATTTTATACTTAACAACATGTAAAAAAAAAACAACAAATTTGCCTGAGGACACACAACTAGAGAATCAAAAGAATTAAGACTAAAATGCAAGCAGTGTATGTGGCCCTATAGGATGGGGGAAAGACTCCCCTTTTTGTTTTAATAGGTCATATTTTATGAAATAGAGCCAAAAATGGTATCTCTATCTCACAAAGTCACAGCACATGGTTCACTTTCCCACTGAAAACATCTGTTTCTATGACAGCTTTGTGTGGCTCCACATAGACAATCTTTCTAGAAATTTGTGCACAAGTGGTTCTGGATGATCTTAGAGTACAGATATGTTTTGTGTCTTTGTAATCTCCTTTTACAGGAGGTAGGTACTCAAAAACAGGTTCTTAAAATTGTTTAGAGGCAAAGAAAGATGGCAATGAAACCAGTTGAAGTGTGTGTCTATGCATGAGTGAGTGTGCATAAGGATAGATCTATGTGCATGTATGTGTGCAAGAAGGTGAGCAAATATCCAGCTGAAGGGAGATGTGGGTTCAAGCACTCAGGGATCCCCTGCAGAAGAGGCTGCAATCTACCACAGCTCTCACTCTATCACTGCCTCCTGATCTGATTTGCCCCTACTGCCCCCAGCAGTCCCTGGAGCATCTGACCCACATGGAGAGCAGTCTGATTGACCTTCACAGAGAGCAAAGGGGAGGGTCTAGAGACCAGAGACCACTCCCCACCACAGCGAGCCAAAAGCGCAGCACTTGGAATAGGAATAAAGAAAAAAAAGGGAAAGAAACATGAAGTTCCAGCTGCCCACAAGAGGCAGCTAATTTTAATTGTTTGTCTGTTTTTGCCTGCTGTCTCCATACATATCATTCTTTGTGTGTCTCCTGATTTGACTTGCTCCTTTTCTTCCTCTTTTTTTGCATATGGTTATATTTGAGGGTGAGTATATCTTCGATTTTTTGTTGGTGCTGATTTTTGTTTATTTTCCTGTTTGTTTGCTTGCCTATCCGTTATCCTTCTTCTCCTCTCTTTTCATCTTTCTTCTCCCACCTTTCTTTCCTTGTTCTTTTCCTTTCTCTTATATCATTTTTGTTTCAAGAGATATACATGCGCTCCCACCACAAGGACATATAAGGTGGTGCGAAGTGGGTTCCAGGAGGCCCACACTCCAGTCAGCAGATACTGTGATCTGCAGACAGCTTCTGAACCATAGCTTCCCCCATTACACCTTAATCAAATCTTAATGCAAAAATGCAAATCTTAATGCAAATCAAATCTTAATGCAAAAAGACAGCACAGCCCCACAGAACCAGCAGAGTTTCAAAATTGAACAAATTCAGAGGCTCTACCTAAGGAAGAAGAGGGGGTTGAGTAAACCGAAATGAAAGCTATATCACTGAGTAATGGAAATAAAGGGGGGGGGGAAGAGGGGGTATTCATCACAAATGAAAAAGAATCAACAGAAAAACACTGGTGCCCCAGATCCCTAAAAACACAGTGTATGAGAATACAGATTTTGGAATTCAAACAATAAAGAGCCCCCAGAATGACTGGCCTCAAACCACAAATCCAGATATCAAGGTATTGATGGAGAGGATGAATAGAAATAAAGGCAAGACAAAAGAATGAAAGAGTTGATAACTGAGAAGATGGCAATAAAGAATATGGTAAATGAAATAGCAAACTGACAAGCATGGAAATTAGCCAAGCAGAAGAAAGAATCTCAGAGCTTGAAGACCAAAATATGAAAATAACCCAAACACATAGAAAGAAAGCTTAAATATATAAAACAAAGCCTCCAAGAGATGTGTGATTATGTTAGGAGGTCAAACTTACACCTGATTGGCATTCCTGAAGCAGAAAGGGAGAAGGAGACCACTGTGAAACAAACATTCATGAAGTTATCCAAGAAAATTTCCCTCATCTCATCAGAAGTGTGACCATTAAAACACAAGAGACTCAGAGAACCCCTACAAGGTATCAAATGAGAAGACCACCTCCTAGACACATAGTAATTCACTTTACCCAAAGTAGGTATAAAGGAAAAAATCCTAATGGCAGAGAAAGGTGAAACTACCTACTGGGGAAGACCAATTAGAGTAGCAGCAGACTTATCTATAGAAACACTACAGGCTAGAAGAGACTGGAGTCCAATCTTCAAAGTTCTCAAGGATAAACATTTCCAACCAAAAATTTCCTACCCAACCAAACTAAGCTTCATAAATGATGGAAAATTAAAATCCTTTCCAGACATTCAATCCCTAAGAGTTTATGTTGTCCCCTGACCAGCTCTACAAGAGAAACTTAAGAAGGTATTAAGCACAGAAAAATGCAGGAAAACACAGCATGCACAGTGACTGCAAAATTAAAAACACACACATATCAACCCAAAAATCAAAAGAAAATCAACAAACAGCAACAACAAAGTACTTTATAAAAGCCTCATAACAAGGACAAACTCTCACATCTCAATAATCAGCCTGAATGTGAATGGACTAAATGCACCACTGAAAAGACACAGAATGGCAAACTGGATAAAATAAAATTAAACACACACACACACACACACACACACACACACACACACACAATCCAACAATATGCTGCCTCCAAGAAACACATCTCACTACAAAGGACTCTCACAGACTCAAAGTCAGAGGATAAAAACAAATCTTCGGGTGAATGGAACACAAAAGGAGGAGTTGTGATCTAAATATCAGACAAAACAACCTTTAAGCTATCAAAAATTTAAACAGATACAGAAGGACACTACATAATGAAAGTAGGTTTAATCCATGAAAAAGAAGTATCCATGCTAAACATATATGCACCCAACACAGGAGCACCAGCTTTTATAAAATATCTACTAAGTAAACTAAAAAATAGATATTAATTCTAACACTATCATAGCTGGGGACTTAAATACCCCACTTTCAACCCTAGAGAGATCATCAAAGCAAAAAAATCAACAAGGAGTTCTGAAACCGCAACTTGACACTTGACCAAATGGACTTACTAGATACCTACAGAACACTCCACCTAACAACCACGGAATATTCATTCTACTCATCACAACATGGAATGTACTCCAAGATTGACCACATCTGCAGACATAAATCAAGCAGAAACAAATTTCATAAGATCAAAATACTGCCATGCACTTCCTCAGGCAACAGTGGAATAAAAATAAATATCAACACCAACAAAATTCCCCCAAACCCACAAGGACATGGACAATAAACAGTATGATGCTGAATAACTCCTGGGTCAACACAGAAATCAAAACACAAATTAAAAGATTCCCAGAAACAAAGGAAAATGAAGAAGCATTTTTCCAAAACCTCTGGCATGACTAGAAAGCAGTACTGAGACGAGAATTCATACTTCTATGAACACACATCAAGAAAATAGAAAGGTCACCAGTTAACAGCCTAACAAATCACCTAAGGAAGCTGGAAAGACAAGACCACCAAAACTCTTACTTCAGCAGAAGAATTCACATCACCAAAGTAAAAGCCCAAATACAGGACATAAAAGACAAAAATACAGAAAAAAATCAACAAGAAAAAAAGCTGGTACTTTGAAAAGATAAACAAGATTGATGGACCCCCTAGACAGATTTACCAAGAAAAAAAGAAAAAAAGTCCAAATAAACACAAATGAGAAACACAAAATGTCAAGACACATCTGACACTGAAGAAATACAAAAGATTATCTGAGATTACTATGCACACTTGTATGGAAACGAACTCAAAAACCTAAATGAAACAGAAGAATTTCTGACATCACATAACCTCCCAAGGTTGAAACAAGAAGACATTGAGAACCTAAGCAGACCAATAACAACCCAGGAAATTGACTGTGTCATAAGAAAACTGCCAACAACAACAACAACAGCTCTAGACCAGATAGCTTTCCAGCAGAATTCTACAATACATTCGAGGAGGAGCTGGTTCCAATCCTGACCCCTACCTATCACCATACACAAAAATTAACTCTAAATGGATCAAAGACCTAAACGTAAAGCTTCAAACTATAAGAATCTCAGAAAATGCAGGAGCCACCTTTATGGAAATTAGAACGGGCAGCCAATTCCTGATCAAAACCCCAAGTGCTCATGCCATAAGAGATAAGACAGACAAGTAGGACCTCACCAAACTGTCAAGCTTCTGTAAAGCAAAAGAAATCATCAAGAGAGCAAGGAGACAGCCCACAGAATGGAAAAAAAAAAAATTGGCCAACTGTTTATCAGACAAAGGCCTAACATCTAGGATCTACAAGGAATTCAAACATGCCAAAAGGAAAAAAAAAACAAAACAGCCCCATTAAAAAGTGGACAAAAGACATAAATAGACACTTCTCAAAAGAAGATACACGGGCAGCCAACAGACACATGAAAAAGTGCTCCACCTCACTCATCATCAGAGAAATGCAAATCAAAACCACATTGAGATACCTTCTAACCCAGTAAGAATGATCATTAATAAACAACAACAAATGCTGATGAGGATGTGGAGAAAAAGGAACGCTTCTACACAGCTGGTGGGAATGCAAACTAGTGCAAACTCTTTGGAAGACAGTGTGGCAATTTCTAAGAACTAGAAATTGACCTTCCATATGACCCAGTAATTCCCCTACTGGGAATATACCTAGAGGAACTCAAATCATTCTGTCAAAAAGATACCTGCACATGCATGTTTGTTGCAACATTATTCACAATAGCAAAATCATAGAACCAACAGTGCTGCCCAAAGCTGGACTAGATTTTTTAAAATGTGATACATATACACAATGGAATATTATCCAGCCATAAAGAAGGGCAAACAAGCCGGGTTCAGTGGCTCAGCCTGTAATCCTGCACCTTTGGGAGGCTGAGGTGAGTGGATTGCCTGAGCCCGCAGGTTCGAGACCCGCCTGGGCAGCAAGACCTCATCTCTACAATAAATCAAAAAATCAAAATAGTAACAACCACAGACAACATATTGCTAGATAGACAGAAATTCAAAGCATCTCCCCTGAAAACCAGAACAAAACAAGGCTGCCCACCCTCACCTCTCCTGTTCAACATAGTGTTGGAAGTCCTAACTAGAGCAATTAGACCAAAGAAGGAAATCATAGGTATCCAAATAGGAACAGAGGAAGCTATTCCTTTTTGCTGATAATATGATCCTATACCTTGAAAACCCAAGAGAATCTGTCAAAAACCTCCTTGCACTGATAAAGGACTTTGGCAAAGTCTAAGGGTACAAAATCAATATGCAAAAGACAGTTGCATTCTTATACACCAACAATGAACAAGCAGAGAAACAAATAAAAAAGCACAATTCCATTCACAAAAGCCACAAAAAGAATGAACTATCTTGGCATCTTCCTAAGCAGAGAAACAAAAGAGCTATATGATGAAAACTACAAAATTCTGCTCAAACAAATCAAAGAAGACATAAACAATGTGTTGGAAGAATCCATGCTCATGGGTTGGATGAATCAACAACACCAAGATGTCCATCCTACCAAAGGTAATCTACAGATTCAATGCAATACCTATAAAATCACAAACATCATTCTTCTCAGACCTGGAAACGACAATATAGAAACTCATATGGAAACAGAAAAGAGCACAAATAACCAAAATAATCCTTAGCAAAAGACACAAAGCAGGAAGTATCACACTTCCAGACTTCAAACTCTACCATAAGGCTACAATAATCAAAACAGCCTGGTACTGGTACAAAAATGGGCATATAGACCAATGGAACAGAACAGAGATTCCAGAAGCAAAACCTCAATTTCTCAACCAATTCATCTTCGACAAAGCCTCCACCAACAACCACTGGGGAAAGAAGAATCTTTTCAGTAAATGATGCTAGGAAAACTGCTGTCCACATGCAGAAGATTGAAACAGGACCCCCAGCTATCACCACACACAAATATTAACTCTAAATAGATCAAAAACCTAAACATAAAACTGCAAACTATAAAAATATGAGAAAACACAGAAGAAACCCTAATAGACATCAGAACAGACAACTAATTCCTGACCAAATCACCAAATGCCCAAGCCATAAGAGGTAAGATAGACAAGTGGGACCTCATCAAACTGAAAAGCTTCTGCAAAGCGAAAGAAATCATCAAGAGAGCAGGGACTTAGCCCACAGGATGGGAAAAAATATCTGACAAAGATCTAACATCCAGTTAGACAAAGGTCTAACATCCAGTTATATATCTGACAAAGGTATAACATCCAGTTCTCCTAAGAACTGAAACATGCTGAAAGAAAAAACACTGAAATCCCTATCAAAAGATATGAATAGACACTTCTCAAAAAAAGACATATGAGCAGCCAACAGATACATGAAAATATGCTCAGCCTCACTGATCATCAAAGAAATGCAAATTAAAACCACACTGAGATACCACCTAACTCCAGTCAGTCATCAATAACTCAAAAAATAACAGATGCTAGAGAGGATGTGGGGAAAAGGGGATGCTTCTACACTGTTGGTGGGAGTGTAAACTAATACAATCTCTGCGGAAATCAGTGTGGCGGTTTCTATCAGATCTAAAAATCAACCTTTCACATGACCCAGCAATCACCGTTCTGGGAATATACCCCAAGGAACTCAAATAATTCTATAAAAAAGATACCTGCATACACATGTTTATTGCATCTTATTCTCTTTTTTAATCAATAATTTTTATTATGATATTGTGGGGTACAATTAAGGGTTAGGTATACAAATATGCTTCATTCAGGCACCCTTGTTGATAAGAGATGTCTCCCCGTCCCCAGACAGATATTTACTACCGTTAATCCCATCTCCCTTCCCCTCCCCCCGCCATAGTTTCCCACCACTGTCAGTTATTTTCTTATAGTATTACATTGGATGTTCAAGGTCCACTATATAAGTGAGAACATGTGATACTCAGATCTTTGTTTCTG